>NC_051197.1:18041476-18311476 GCF_015220075.1 Falco rusticolus
CCAGTTTATTTCACTCGACCCAGGAAACGCTGGTAGGATTTAGGCGGGATTGCGAACCAGACCCCTTCGTTCCAGCGGGAGTCGTGCCCGGTAAGGATCTGCCCGTTAACTGAAGGGACAGATCACCGCAGGGATCCCTTCCCACACCGGCCGTGCAAGGGCTCATCGGGATGGCTTGCGTGGAGCCCTCGCCCAGATCAGAGATCAGCTGTAGCTTGAGAAGAGTTTGCTTCCAAAGCCTGATCGTCTTTGAAGCGTCTTCACAGTAACAGATCAATGTTTCTCCTTTGCAACTTTTCCTTATTCCAATTGTGCTGCAGAACTGGGCTCGTGAACAAAGAACCCTTTCTTAGGGCTGAGATAAACTCCTTTTATAACAATTATTGGAATATCCCAGTCAAAGGCTGCAGCCATCTCTGATCCATTTCAGAGCCCAACAGCAAGGCTGTTACTGGTTCCCTTTATTTGTCCACATACGTTTTTTTTTAACCAGGGTGCCCACTGTGGCCACGCTGCTCCCTGTGACAGTGGCCAGCCCTAGCTGTCGTGTTACCATGTGGCCGTGACTGGGTGGTGTAATAATTTTTGCTTTTGTCTTCCTTTGCAGGGCTGTTAAAACCAGCAGCCGGCATCAGGTGAGCAGAACGAGGCTGGGAACGCTAGGCGTGGAGCACGCGAAACCAAATGAGCAAAGCCCTGCCCCTGGGAGCAGCCTGCTGACAGGGGTGGCGGGTGGAGAGGAGGGGGTGCCGGGCCTGGAGCTCGGTAGGGGGGAGCCTGGGAAGGGCCGAGGGTCCCTGGCTAGATGAGCTTGCTGCATCTGAAGTGCCGCAGGGGGTGGCCTGCGTGGGAAGGTGGGATGCTGGTTAGGGATGTAAGAGGGAGGAAAGAACATGTTAGTGGGCGTCATCCAAAGACAGATTTCATTTGCTTTGAAGATCTGTTCTGTCTTTTCTGTTAGGGCATATGGAGTTGGCTGCATTGTGTCCTGAAGCCATGTGGATGTTGGTTTGCCTGATGTAACGAAGGATTCAATGGTGCATAGCTTCCTGTAATGTGGTCTGATAGGACATCTTCAATTTGCCACTGTAGACAAGTTTCTTTGATTGCTTTGTGACTAGTGCAATTGGAAACATATTCCAAACACAATGATGGGAAGAAAGGGAGGCCTACATTTCCCTTCAGTGCTCCCCATGTGATCTATCTGGATCGTGTGCCCATGCAGTTTTCTGTGGTTCTTGTGCATACAGCTACCCACTGAGTGAAGTAGGAGTCTCCCTGCTTTCTTGACATTAAAGGAGCTATTCTTTCAAAGCATGGGGTTTTCCAGGTTAGTAATAAAAGTATCATTGTGCTTCTTAAAGGTAGAGTTCTGCAAGTGCAGTTCATAAACAAGTGTCATGGGATGTCTTCAGAGCAACTCGGGGTCTGCTCCACTTCCACAGAGATCATGAAAGTCTTGCTGTTGACTTAGATCTTGCTATTGACAATATTGTGCTTCACCTCCAGTTGTTATTCCAGCAGAAGAGAGGTCTCGCAAGGACCTACATCACATCTGCAGGCCCTTCTGGCTGTCAGCCCATGTCCCTTGTGAAGCTGTGCCAGGCACTGATTTACCAGAGGCACAGTAAAATGCTGCACCTTACCTTAAAATTCCTGAAGACAGAAACAAATTCACAAGCTTTGGTCTGCAGGTGTCAACACACAAACCTGCCTGTCCAGGTGGGAGAGCTCAGTCCTCTCCATCAGCTACATTCAGGGTTTTCAAAGTCCTGCATCAGCATTTTTCAAGCCTGTACACGTTTGAACAGGAAAAAAACATCTGTAAAACTCAAGTGAATGGACTGGAGGGAAAATCTCGAAAAAGCAAGTGGAGATCCAGCAAATGTGTGAGTCTGATCCATTCTGGCTTTTTCTGCCATCTTGGAGGAGTTCTAGAAATGCTTGCACCACATCAAGCAAGGACACAGCTGTAGTGTCCAAAGCAGGTGAGATCTTGCAGGTTGGCATCCCAGAGGTCCATGTACCACTCCACTGTGACACACGCTGCACTTCATTTGCAAGTTTTGGATTAGCTTTGAGACAAACTACAAACTATCATCCAGCCACAGATTTACTCCTAAGAGCAAAACGAGCTTGTCCATGGGTATGGTGACTTGCAGCTCTTATCCAAACGATCCAGCTCTGGGAAAGGAAAACGTAAGGGTCTCACACTGATGTGAGCTCAGTGATTTGAGGATTTTGCTGTACTTAATGGCTCTGATAACTGAGTTGGGTGGAAAGACCATCTCCTCTCTGTTTCTGCTCCTCCTGTTCTCTGCAGGCCCAAAAGGAGGACGTGAGGGCACAGCCCACCTCCTATGTGAAGGCAAGTGAAAAGGGGAGGAAAGCACTCTCTCTTGCTTGTCTCCTACAGCCCTGGCACCAGCAGTGTGGAGCTCACCTTGTCCTTCTCCCTCCCCAAACTTAGCAAGCCAGGCAATATTTTTAGGACAGATTCTGCTCACCTAGATTTTAGAACTTCACACAAGAATAGATAACTCATAGTGCAACAGGGCTGAACTTCAGGGATCTTCACCTTCCCCCACCCTCAGTTTCTCTGGTTGGGACTTCATCCCAGACCATTATATGCTTAGCCAGGCACAGCAGAGATCAGCTCTTCCTTCCTGTTCATGCAGTCCTGAGCAAACTGGTTGTACTTTGTTAGAAGAGTAAACGGCAACCAGCATCGCAGTCAGCTCTACCATCATCACTGATCTTGAGCTGTCAACTGCTTTTGCTGTTTCTTATTTGCTGGCAAAGACACTCAAGCCAAAGGTCCTTTGGGAGATGCAAAGACAATAGAAGGAAACATTTGCCTGATGTCTGATGTTACCGCAAAAGGCTGGCCAATGCACATAAAAATATTGGACTTATGGAAAACTCCATGGGAAAATTACGGGATTAAGACCTCTGCTTCTAAGGACCTACCTGCTCCCTGACGCATGCTCCAGTTCTGGCTGGAATATCAGGCTTTCTCAGCAGACTCCCACCCCTAAAGCTGAAGGGCTTTTGGGCTTAGGTAGGGCACGGTACACAGCAGTCACAGCAGCTCCCTAAGTAATTCCCTGTTTTCTATTCCAAATCCCATCATGTTATCCACATTTTCTAAAAGGGACAGCTGCTCCCGTCTGACTAGTCCTGATGTAGAGCACAATTTAAACTCAAGACACTGACTGCCCAATCCTTCCTGGAGTTCTTCCTTTGGTGCATTTTGACTCTTCCCTTTTGCACCAGAAACACCCTAGTTCAGACACAAGTTGTGACTGTTCTGTGCAGCTGCTGCTTGTTATCATGTCAGATTCTTTTGTATCAAAAGAGATCCTGTCTGTGTATGAAGTGAATCCAAGTTATAAAAGAAGAGAAAAATGTGGATGCCCTGGGGTTAGGGATGAGCTGTGGGACTGTCTTAAACCCGGGGAGATTAATTTCTGATTCTGCGAACAAGCTCTGAGTGGGAAATGTTGCCTGCTACAACTAATGTGTTGAGACTAAGTGTATGTGAGGGTTGCATCTCTGGAAAGTGTTGTGAAGGACCACTGTCAGCACAGGAAACCTAGAACATGTTGCATGGTCAGCAGGCATAAATTGGACAAGGTAGACGCTTTTCAGTGGATTTACTGTAGATTTAGTAACATTTCATTATTATTTCGTGTATATTCAGATTTACATCCAAGCAAAGTGGTTTGCAATGGAAGCAGCTGCAGATCAGGAGGACAATGTATGTGAGTACCAGCAGAACTCGCATCACAGCAGCACCAAGTATAGGGTTATGTAATTTGGAAGCGTGGGTACCTGTCTCTTACCTTTTGTTGCACTAACTTGAATTTGTTTTGCAGAGGAACACATACAGGAAAGGTCTGTGTGGCTATTTTTGAAGAGGAAAGACAGAAGAACTTGTTGATAGCAAGGAGAGTTTGAAGATGAGTTCAACAACAGATATTCAGATGTGAAGAAGAAATTCTGTAGTAGGCACCAGTAAGACAAGCTGTTCTATATAGGAAACATCTAAATAAAAATGGGAGTTGATAGTAACAGCAAAGAGAGAGACAGTTGTGTTTTGGTTTTTTTTTTCCAGAGGTTTGGAACGAAAGCAGAGAAAATTGATATAGAGAAAACCAGGAATATAGACCTGCCAGTATCCTCCAGGCCAGCAATGCCACAAAATGGCATTTGGAAACTAGACATGTACCAGAAGCTTTCTCAAACACTGGGAATCAAGAAAGAGGTGGTCACAAATCTAACTTCAAAATATATTCAGGATACTGTTTCAGTGGACAGTGAGGATAAAGAGCTGGAAATCTGGAGTCCAAATACATGGATAACAGGACAATACCACGTGCAAAAAGCTCCTAAAAAACCCACTGCAAACAGGCTTAAAAAATACTTGGTAATGTACTGATCTCGGGGTCCAGAGGTGTCACTTGAAAATAATGAAGTGCTGTCTCACTTTTGCTGACTCGAGAACACACTTGCAAATTATTCCAGGCTGTATTAACAAGCATGTGTGGACCTGAGATTACAGCAATGCCAATTACAACGCATGCCAAACTAGCAGCCAAACGTGGGCTCAGGAGTCACAGGGGGTAGGGGAAGAGTATAGGGCACGTTAAGCTATGAGACCGCTTTGTTGTAAAAATATGAGCAAAATTTGGAAGCACATGAGAACTGCTAGCATTTTGCTGAGTCCTCAGATCTGAGCCTGCTAAATTAATGTTTAAAGTAAAATAACAAGATTTTATAATATGTTTCTAGCTAGTCATTTGACAGCTTTCCACAGATGGTCTGAAGTATGTATGAAAATATAATACAAGTAGAAAATTTCTTGTCTAACTTTACAGAATTCTTATGTGCTCTCTCTCGTGCACACCTTCTACATGTCCTGCAGCAACAGTCTAAATGTAATGATTTCATGACCACTGGTGGTTTTGGGGTGGTGATACAAGGCTGGAAAAGTGGAAGCAGAAGAAACCTAGCAAGAAAGAGTGATGTTCCTGGTAAGAAAAAAAGGAGTGTGGAAATGCAAGGGACTTGCGAAGCAAAGCAAGAGAATCAGTGAAGGTGGCGTTAGCAGCACTCAGTTAATCTAGGAAAGTGTAGAGGTTGGCTGAGGTGCAAGATGGAGAGACGCTCATCAGGAGCAGGGACCAGCACAGGTGTAGATGCTAGCTGAAGCCCTCTAAGCAGATGAGGTGGTCTCCAGAAGGTGCCCCAGGAGGCATCTGTGTCCTTCACATGGGAGAAAGGAGAGGGCATGTGTGCTGGAGACTCCCAGGGGGAGGGCAGGGCACAGATGGTAGCAAGGAAGAATGGCTAGTGTGCTGGGGTGGGGATGGAGGGAAGACACTGGGGTTCTGGTCCAAGGGGCTGTGTGGAAATGGAGAAGGTGGCAGAGAAGAAAAGCAATTCCAAGAAACAGGAGGGAATATGGCTTCAAAAGGAATTTGCATTCAATGGCATCAAAAGCAACAGTACAGCCAGCGGAATGGGAATGGAGGAGTGAGAGGCTGTGAAACATGGTGGTGCAACCACTGGAATAAAGGTTTAGACCAGGGTTGTTAGGCTGGAGTTGGCTGTGGTGCTGGCTGGAATCTCCCATTCAAAGGACAAGGAAGAAGAAAGGTGGGTCAGGATGGGATCTGGGGACAGTGAGAGATTAGAACATGATTACATTGGAGGGCTTGATGAAGGAGCCTGGAGGAAAATGAATTCAGAGAGGTGAAGAATGGAGTAAGGGTCCATTGGTACAGGCTATTGGGAGGTGGGAGGAGATGCAGTTTCTGGGGTATTTGGATAGACAAGAGCAGAGAATGAGAAATGCTGTTGACTGTGTAAGAGCCATGGAGAGTGCAGGAGAGGACCAAGCCTGGCTCAGACCCAGGAGAAGCTGGCAGTGCCCTGCACAGGGATATAAGAAAGAGAAGGACTGTGTGAAGGAGTAGCCTGAGGTGGTGGGCAGGTGGGCTAAGGGGAAGGAAACTAGAGGAGAAAGACTGGGAGAGAGGGTGGAACAAGAGGCGCTAGGGAAGAGCATGGATGTGAGTAATGGGGAAGTAAAGAGGAAGGAAAGCGTACAGCAATGCAGCCAGGCTTTGTGTGGCTGAGGAGTGCAAGAGAAAAGGCGATGGGAGTCAGAGAGCAGAGCTAGCGTGAAGGTGGAAAGGATGGAGAGATGAAAGTGTTCTGGGGTGGGAGGGAGGGGGAGAGACAAATGAATAGGCAAATTATAACTAATGCAATAATTAGGTGCTACAGGAGTAATCTGATTGTCACCCAAAAAAGGAGGGTGTTTGTGAGTGAGGGGGAGGCATGATCAGGCTGGCAGAGCAGGCAGGCAGAGGAACAGAGGTGGGCTGAGCCCTCCTGGGCACAGAGGCAGCGCAGCGGGAGCAGCAGGCAGCAGATGCTGGGGCTGCAGTTCCTATGGCAACATATGCAGGCGAATGCAACAAGTGTGCAAACGTGGCAGCATTAGCAGGGGACAGCTTGGCACGTTTCCATGTCACGCTGCTCGGGGTGGTAGCAGAGCCATGTACTGTCCCTGGGTACCAGGGCTGCAGGGTGCTGCCCCTGTGGAAACCGGCACAAGCTACTGGCACGTTTTGAGGCCAGGCCCCCTCACTGCTGGGAGATGCATTTCTTGTGCTTTTGCTCTTCCATCCTGGGCATCCCAAAGCCCAGCAGAACGAGGGCCTGCTGAGCATCTTGTCAGCAGTGAGCTGTGTGTTGTGTGCCACATGGCGAGGAGGTAGCTCTACAGCACAGACCTCTGGAGCAGGCAATGGGAGAGCGAGCATCCCTCCCTCTGGTCCCTCACACCCATGTACCATAAGGCTGGGGTCTTAAATCTCCGGTGCCCTGCCTCGGAGTGGCCTGCTGCAGCTGGCACATGCCTCCAGGCACCTACAGCGTGCAGCTGCCTTCCAACCAGGCTATCACAGCCCAGGGCCAGCCTGCTTAGGGCAGGCAGAAATAGCACACGCTTTTCACAGGCTGGGCCCTTATTCTCCATTCCTCAGTAATTTTTGGCAGAATTTTCCCTTCCTCTCCTATTTTGTCTCCTGTAATTAACCAGCACTTTGAGCATGCAGCTATTCCACAGCATTATGCTAATGTCCTATGCTAGACAGCTGGAGACAGAGCACAAAGGCCGATTTTTCTGCCCAAAGAAGCAGCGTTCCCTAAAGCACTGCCATCAGACAGACAGACCCCATCCCTGCGGGGTGCTGAGCAAGGGTACTGCTCCTTTCGCCTTCAGGAGGCGCCCTGGCAGAGGAGGCAGCCGGCAGGGGGCCCATGGGGGCCAGGCTGCCCCCCCAGCGCAGCCTTGCTCCCGGTGAGGTGCATCAGCCCCCCAGAGCAGCGCGGGGGGTGCCGGCGGTCTGCAGCCGCGGCTGGGCGTGCAGCTGCGCCGAACGGCAGGGGGAGCTCTGGGCGAGGAAGAGCAGCAGGACGGCGGCAGCAGCCCTGGGCAGGGGGCAGGCGGGTGCGCGGGCGGCGGCTGCCGGCACGCTGCGCCGGGTGCGGGGCTCAAACTGCAGAAAGGGGATGAGGAAGAAAGGGGCCTGAGAGAGGGAGAAGTGGTTGAAAAGCAGCCACCATGGAAACGCAACGCCGGGAGAACTTTAGGTATGAAAAGACATGAAAGAGGCGAGCAGGAGAAGTGTCTGGGTGCTCTTTCCCTTGTAAGATTTAAGGCTTGGGCTAACCAGGGTGCCTGGTGCTAAACGGCTCTGAGGGGGAGGCGGGTATCTTAGCTACTCGGGAGTCTCTTCTGTGTATTTAAACGTTTAAAAGGGCTGGCTACATTATTTTTTTTTTCTCCTGTGGAGAATGCTCTGTGTTGAGAACTATTCTCAAGTCAAATTCATTTCACAAAGTTTCAGTGACATTTTGAGAGATTCTAGTGGCATGAATTCTCACCAGGATCAAAGCGAAGCGGTGAATATGCTTTTGTGGCTGTGTAAACGCATCCACTGGAAGATGATGGCCATTTCTGCCACACGTGGGATGACAGCAGTAACAACAGCCACATCACAGCACCTACAAAGCCAAAGCATGGATGTGACTCTCCAGCCACAGACATCTGAGCAGGAAAATAAATATCCTGGTCTTTTCACCCCTCATTCCCGTGGTGCCCGGTGCAGCGCAAGAGTGGGCATGATTCATTCTACAGTCTCTGGGCAACCCAAGGGAAAACCATCTGCTAATTTCAGTTCCTGATGTCAGAATGTATAATTACCCTGACAGAGCAAAACGTTATTTTGGGTTAAGGCATGATCAGACCTTCCTTCTCCCACTACCTGTTTCCGTATGGTGATAACCTA
Source organism: Falco rusticolus (assembly GCF_015220075.1). NCBI lineage: Eukaryota > Metazoa > Chordata > Aves > Falconiformes > Falconidae > Falco > Falco rusticolus. Next base: position 18,049,843 of record NC_051197.1, read on the forward strand.
AGTTGGAGGGCTGGGGGAAGGTATATGTTTAGTTGTTTTGTGGTGGCTATACAGTGTAGGCAGGGAATTAATTGCTGCGTAATACATAAAATATTGCCAGTGCTTTCTCCAATTAATTTACATTCAAGATAAACACAGAGAAGATAATGATTTGGAGATTACAGTAACCTGCTTCCCTGCCGCTGCACACATGTGCAATACTCCTCCGCAGAAGATGAAGCATGTTTCAAATGAGCGTGCTGATGGCCACCATGGATGGCTGTGGCTAGGAATCGCAGGAATACCTGGGATCTTTAAGGTGTGTTGTGTTAGAGTGGATAGCCTGCTGCTAAACTGACAGTGGATATCTAATTATAGAAGCTCTAGGAACTGGAATACTTTGGTTTATTGTCATTGCATTTGAAAAAGTATTGGTAAGAAGACCTCAGAGGTGGAGTTATATCATGTTGTTGCTATGTTTTCCCTTGGGTAGAGTGTCTAGAATGGAATGACTAATTTTGTTTGATCTAGTATATGTACATGTTAAGTAGCAGAAGGTGCTGCAGTTAAAGTGAAAAGATTAATCTAGCCTTTTCAAGCAAAATCAACTTCTCTTAGTGCTGTGTTGGCAAGCCTGGGTTCTGTAGGCTCCCAGGCACAAACATAGCAGCCCTGCTGCAGTTGTAGAGGTGGGAAAAGATCTCCAAGTGCCTCTAGGTCCCTGATTAAGAATCACCATTGTTAAATAATCTTTCTCTGTTCTCCTTCTACAGAATGACTGGTGGTTTCTTTGCTCCATGGGAAAATAGGAAGACAGAGAGAAGATTCAGCATGTAAGAAATAAATGATATATTATTCTCTTACCCCTTTTTTCTGCTGTTTTTGCCTGGTCTTCCCCAACTTTATTTTTTTAATGGTCCAGCTGGCAAAGTCCTTAATCTTCAGCCATGTGAATGACTGGCGAGCAGTCATTTGCAGGCTCTGAGCATTTTGGTCCTGCATATGTTCTTTCTTTTTCCTCCTGCTGCTCAGAAAGCTTTGCCCAGCTGTGCACCTCATTATGCCCTTGTGGCTAGGCTATTTTAAGAAAACTTCTTCTAAAGGAATAACAAAATCAGCAAGCTTTAACTGTTGTAACTGTGGTATTGGGGAAGTAAAGGTTAAGTGCTAGCACAGGTATAGCTAAGCACTCCGCAGATAACTGGCTTGTGATTTCTTTAAAGACCACCATTTTCCTAGATCCAGGTGGGGCACTTAGGTTTTGTGTCAGCCATTTGCACACAGAGCTACAGCCATTTCACTGAGAAAGCCAATCAAGATCTGAAGAGGGAAGAGGGTTTTTAGGCATGACTTGAAGAAAGAAGTCTAAAATGTCCCAGGAGGAGGTAGGGAAATCATTCCAGCAAGCTGGGCTGGACAAGCTGTGACAGCTGAAAGTTTCTTTTGGTCTTACCTTGCTAATTCTGGTTATGACAGGGCTTTAATTTTTATTTCCTATTCAGCTTCCATGTTTAGCGTTTAGTATTTGTGGAAACCAGGGTGAGCAGAAAAGCTAGCAATCACACAAGTAATAAAGCGCAAAATCAAGAAAATAGGAAGAGCTAAGTAGATGAAACGGACTACTTCAGTCACAGACTAAGGCCCCCACCCCAGCCCTCTGGCTCTGAAGATCTGAAGGTACCCGATACCTCCATGGTGGCACCTGGCATGCTGCTGAGCTGGCATCTGAGTATGAAGCTGCCCTGTTACCAGGCATTACATGTGACTGGCACAGGCTCTACCTTGGGCTGACCAAGCAATGCACAACCTTCTTCCTGCTTCTGCCAAAAGCAAGCCCTGGTCGGGTGAACAGTCAGGGTGAGGGGTGGGTGATGATGGTGTTTGCCCACAGCACAGGTTACTGCCTTCCTGCCGCGCCTCCCTTCCGTCTTAGATGATGCTGTGTGTTTCGTGAATACATAGTCCTTTATTGATAAGTACAGAATGCAGCAGATGGGCCATTAGTTCATATAACCACCGGATGAAAAGTGAAAACTAGATCTGCTATGTTAATCAAGCGCTGCTTAACATGCGCACCGACACGGCTGCTCGTCTTGTTTCAAAATACAAAGGTACTTGCTGAGAATGAGGCCTCGTCCCCCAAATCTCTATTCCATTTTTAGATGGCCGCATTGCACATTGAGTGAGTGGCTTTTTACTGTCACAAATGAAATAGAGACAGTAGAGCACGTTGTGGGGTTCTGGATGCAATTACAAGGGGGAAGAAACTGCTTTTAATCTAAACAGTCGTTCTCATGTTGTAAGATAGAGGGAGTCCTCCTTTTTTCAGCACAAAGCAAAGGTAAGGAGAGAGTGACTTTTTTCAACCAGGAAGGGAAAGAGATGCAGCTCAGTGTCAGACTAGGCTGGCTTGCAAGGCCTCCAAAGGTCACCATGCTTTTAACATGGAGACCGCTGTTGGTGGCATTTGAAGACAAGCATAATAAAGTGTCTTCAGAAAAAGTGGTAACATGGGTCTGGATAATTATTTAAGATGGTCTTATAAAGTAGCAAAGAAAGTTGGTTGGCAGGTTAAAAAAACAATTACAAATTCATGGAATTATAAATGAACCTAGCATGGTAGGGACAAAGTTTTGCGATGCTTTTTATAGTGGAAAAACATGCTGCTCTGGTTTTCTTACATATCTTTGGGATTGTCAATAAAACTGTAGTAAAGATTTTCTGACTTAATTTAGTTAAGACTTTCTGAAAGCTTTGACATTGTGTCCTGGTCACGGTGTACCATGAGCTGCAGCAGCCTTGCAGTGCAGAAGCACAGCCCTGGGGTGACAGGTTTCTCTCTCTTCTCTGGAGGAGTGGAGCCCGCCCCACCCCCTGGGCTGGCTCTCCATGCAAGAGCCTCTCCGCAGCCAGCTGCAGGCACAAGGAAAGCAGGCCCTTGCCAACATCATCTGACTGCAGGGCAACAAACCAGCTGCCAACACATTGCCTAATTTTGCCTGGAAAGTCAGCCTGCCACTGCGGGAGGCTGTGAGGCACAGAGATGGCACTAAGGGGTGAGTGGGTTGCAAGTGGCAGGATTGGGACTGATAAGCGTGAGTGCATCCCCAACCCCATCTTCCTGCCCATGTGTCCTGGATGAGGACCATGGGATGAACTGTTCAGCACTTAGAAACACTTTTTCTTGGGACAAGGTGGCCAGTATCCAAGTGACTCATATGCATCCTCCTCCTTATTTAAACTGGAGTCTTCTCCTTCAAGCTTTGCCCATTCCATGAAGCCTAACCACCGTGTTTCTGGAGAGGGGAAAGCCATTTCCCTGCCCATATCTCTCTTCTATGTTGCCATCTGCACTCCTTCCCAAGTAACTACCTCATCTACCTTGGAATATTCCCCCTCATCTTAAATTTGCTTGGGAGAAAAATTTGTCAGACCACTCAAAGCCAGGACTGAAGCATTTTGCAGTATGGATTTTCCTTGCAGTTTCTGAGGAACCGCTGGCACTCGCTATTTTTGGCACCATCTCTTCCTTATGTTCACCTTCTGCTGCTGTCCCTCCTGCACCTGGCTCCCTTGGACTGAGCTTGGACACCTGCTGGACAATGTCAAGCAGGCATATCTGAGATGCACAGGATGGTTCGTTGAGAGCAAGAAAGAACTGGAAACTATCTCAGAGTAAATTGTCAGCTTTTCAACCTGGGCAAAACCATAACTCTATTGAAACTGATATTTTCTGAAGTGTTTTAATGATACGAGAATGGGAATAATGCTAAGGTGGAAAAATCTGACACCTTTTGGCTAGTCAGGGTTAGGGAATTTGAAAAATTTAAACTAAAGCACAGCTGTAAAAACAAACAGCACCAATTTATCCTGTGAGGCATATGGCTGCATTGCAATTGCTTGTTAATGTAATCACTAATTCAGTCCTCTGAGCCATAGATCAAAATAACAATATTAGTTTATTTTAATTGTAAAGGGCCAACGTCAAAACTGTGCAAGTGGAAAGAAGCCATTTTTCCTCTGTTGACTCTGTTTTTCTGGCATCTCTTTTATCACATGGAGCTGGCTGACTTGTACTTCTGCTAAAATAACCCTATAGACTATAGGAGGATAGCAGAACATCTGGGACATATGTTTGCCTGAAACTGAGCTCTTTCAGGTTTTTAACCCTCCTCCTCTCTCTTCTATCCCACCTCAGCATGTCCTAGGCAGCCAGAGCCAGAAACAGCAATCTAGAAAGAGCTGCCCAAAAGCACTTAGGCTTGAGCCCAGAGAAGACCAAACCTGAGACAGTGGGAGAGGTCTCTGCTAGGGAAGCTTGAAAGAAAGGAATGTAAAGAGTTTAAAATAAATAAATAAAGAGTTACGTTTAAATACATATCACGACAAGGGGAAACAAAAACAACAAAGCAAGCAGCCCAGCATACGTTCTGTAGGAGGTAAGTCCTTCACACTTGTGTTTGCCCTGTCAGAAAGCGACTCTAATTGGATCTGGATCTACCCAGTTCCAGGTGTCTTCTGCCTCGGGTCCCCTGAACTATTCATTTGTTTTGCTGGTGTGCCTCGGCTTGGCAAGGTGTCTTGATTGCCAAGTGAATGTGGATTCAGCTAGCTCTGACCAGCTCTGGCATTTGAAAAAATCCTTTTTCTTCCGCTTGAATTTCTCTGCCAGCTGCCTGCGAGTCAGGGTTTCCCAGCCAGCAGCTCTTGTTATTATCTGTTTTCACTCGCCTTGATGTTAACCAGATTGGACTGCTTTTATCTCTATTAACCCTACATCACTGTGGAGCCCCAGTGTTATACACCCTGCGTGACTTGGCCACCGGGTCAGAGCAGAAATACATAAATAGAGAATAAATTCACCTTATTGAGGAAACAGTGAGGTCTAAAAAGCTGGCCAAAAATAACACGAGTGCTGATGATCTCAGGGAAGAAAATAGCTAAAAGGCCAGATGAAGGTACTAAAAATCAAAGCTTAAAATAATTGACAGCTCATCAGACTAAATCTGAACTCTGCTAAAATTCTCCACCAGATGAAAACTCTTGTTATGAAAATAGTGCTGAACAGCTGAGAGCAGGACAAGCTGGCCTGATTTTCTCTGGTCTCAGAAGCTAAATTGCTGCTAAGAAGTGCTTTTGTTTGTAACCTTAGATACATCTTACAGTCATTTAGACCAGAGAGTCTGATTAAAAATGCATCTGCAAATACAGAGGGGAGATTCTCAGTCTTTAAAGAGCCATAAAGCTGTTTTGAACAAGCACCTAAGGATCATTTCCCATCTCCTCCAGTTCCTAGAAACCATGGGAATGAAGCAAACTGGGAAGAAGACGAGCCAGTATTTTTTTTTTTAATTCCATTCTTGATGAAGTTCAATATAGTTTCAGAAGTAACAGGTTACTCAGTGCTAGTTAACCCCGCACACACAACCCAGATCTGGTCACTCGTCTGGTCAGCGTTCAACCAAGGCTTCAGGATATTGGTGCCCTTTCAGTTACAGGAGAAAAAACAAGTTTCCCGTGGATTTTGGAGTGAGGACGGGGTTCAGTTCGGCCCCTTCCCCCGCCTGCGGGGCGGCGGCGGCGGGATGGCCCCGTGCGCTCCCCCCCGGCCGCCGCTGCAGCCGCCTGGAGCTGCCCGCTCCCCCCAGCGGCTCGGGCACACGCAACAGAACTGACTTTTCCTCCCAACACTTTATATCGTTAGAACGCATCACTGGAACGTGTCGCTGTTTTGTTTACCTCACGCACCACACTTCGTTCACCTGCACCAGGAGAAGCGGCCATCGATGGCTTTGCTAGCCTGAGCGCGCCCTGCAGCCTCGGCTGCGCCCTGCAGACACGGCCCGATGCCCCAGGCAACCCCCGCGCGGGGCTTCGCTCGGGCCGCGCAGGCCGCCGTGCCCCGCAGTACCGGGCCGAGCCCCGGTCCAGGCAGCGGCCAGCGGGGCGCGGCGGCCCGCAGGCACCTGAGCGCGGCGGCTGCGCGGGGGGCGAGCGGGCGGGGCCGGCCCGGCCCGGCCCTCACATGCGCGGCGCCGCGGGAGCCATTGGCCGCCGCCGGGCCGCGGGGCCGGCCCTCGCCGGCAGCCGGTGCTGTCCGTGCGCCGAGCCATGCGGATGCGCGCCGCATACGGAGAGCGCGCTGCAGGGCGCTGCTAGGAGCCGAGCCCGCCCGGCCCGGCCTCCCCCTCCCCTCCGAGCCCGCCGCCGCCCGCATGGCAGCGCCGCGGGAGTGACCGCCCCGGAGAAGGTCTGCGTCCCCGCGGCACGGCACGGCCCGGCCCGGCGTGGCGCGGCCGGGCGGCTTTCGGGGTCCCTCAGCCCGCGGGGCCGTCCCTGAGGTGAGCCGCGCGCGGGGCCGGCGGGGAGGGGGCGGCATCGACACCGGCCCCGGCCCCCCCGCCTCTCCCCGCGCTCTCCCCGCGCCCTCCGTGGCCCTCGCCTACTGGTTTTTTTTTTCCGCCTTCAAACCGGCCTGGGTCGGTTCGCTCGCTGGCTGCCGGCGCCGGTGTGCCCGGGGCGCCTCCGAGCCTGGGCGCCGCCGCCGGGACCCCCCGCCGTGCTTTCGCCTCGGGGCGCGCACCCCGCGGGCCGTGCCGCCGTGCCCCGTGCCGGGCCGTGCCGGGCGGCGGGGCTGGGAGCACGGCGTGCCGGTGGGAACGCGGCGGAGAAAAGCGAGCCCCGTCCCGGGGCCGGCGGTGCGAGCTCCGGGCGGGTGGCGCCAGCCGGGTGCCCTTTGTGTGGGGCCAACCGTGCCGGGGGCTGCAACGCGCGGGTTCAAGGGGCCTAAACCTGTCAATAGAACCCATCCCGGGGGCAACGCCAGCCCCTGCCGGAGGATCGCCCCTGGCTTCCCGAGGCACGTATCCTCCCAGCTCCCCAGTACGTGGCCATATCGACTCCTGCTCCTTGAGGATCCCCGAGCCTGGCACGGCAGCTCCTCTGCCTTTCAACCTCCGTTCCCCCCCGCCCCGTCCCCGTTACAAGTGCCGCCACTGCTGTTAAACAAACACCAATTCAGGCACAGAAAGCTTGTGACTTGCCCAGCATCCTTCAGGGAAGCTGGTCTGCGGTCGGGGGGATGCAGGCTGTGGGTTTCCAGCACGCCAGCAGCCCGTGGCAGTTTCTTCTCTGGATGCTCCCAGTGTGTAAGAGCCATGAGGTAGGTTACTCAGACTTGAAAATGGAGGACGGTAGTGGTAACCACCCTGTTGTTTGGTGGAATAAGTCTCAGCAGTACTTCCTGTAATGGTGGTGCTGAAAGTGATGTTTTACTTGGTTTAGCTGCTGGTGCAGAGAGCAAAACATCTCCGGTACTAGCTTTGGGGTACCTGCTACTCATAAGCATTGTCAGTTACAGCTTTTTTTCTAATAGCCTAGAGAAGTATTTTGATTTTTTTCAGCATTATGTCTGTCAGCCATGGTAGGGAAGGATCATCTTTTCTCCTCTAAAACTGAAGGTGGAGAATGGCTATGCCCTCTTGTTTGGAAGAGCGGGCTTTAGGATGTGAGAAATTTGCAGGAACAGCACTGAGATTTTGATCCCGCAGCTCTGAGCTATTAAAAAAGCACTCTCATCCCAGATGGGGTGGCTAAATTCCTTTCTCTGTGCCTTTTTTTTAAATTTTTTTCCCCCTTTCTTCCTCCTCAGTCTTCCTGGTGGCAGAGGAAACCCTTTTTCTTCAAACTTAGGGTAAGGATTGGTGGTATAGAAGGTTAGTGTTACGTTATTTGCTCTTGATTGCCATCTTAAATTAATTCACCAAGGCTTGCTCAGAGGTCAGGATCCTACTCATTCTTTGTGATTTACAAATCCCCTATAAACCTTTTATTGTTAGCTGAAACTGATTTATAAGGTCCTGACCTAGGAATATGCTACTCTGGCTATGTTTTTTTGTGCTGTACACCATTTTCTTCCGTGTTTCTGAGCAAGCATTGCCTTTATAATAAACTCATTTGTTGCTTTGCCTGTGTCTTGCTCGACGTGGAAAACACTAGTCTGTTATGTCTGCTGTATCTGTTTTGCACATAATAAGCAGGGAATATTTAAATATAGATACTGTTATTTGCAGTCAAGATGACTTTGATAAAGATCCAAAGTTTACAAAGGCTATGTGAGGTGACAGGGGGAAGGGAGCAGCATTAAGCAGTAATTTATTTTGTAAGATCCAGGTGTGCGCAATAGACATCTGCTCCAGTCCTGACACCTTTGAGGGGACAGTAGTCTGTCCAGTGTGTTCAGACCTGGAGGAGGCATTGTAAAGCAGCAGCACCAACAACGGGGAAAGTCTGCGTGCAGCCGTCACGGGAAGGTAATTATTAATAGGAACAAACCAGTACAATAATGATGCGAAGAGAGCGAAAGCATTTAGGTGCTTGCTGTGGAAAGATTAACTAGTGTATGTTGTGCTAACACATAACTGCACATGTAAAATACAGTTCTTGTATTCTGGTTCTATAGCCCAGTATTCCTGTTGCCTCAGACGAGCCCCTTTCTCTTCTGTAGCCGTAGGTAGGTGGTGGTATGGAGATGTCACAACTGTATGTTGTGTGTGGACAGCTTTCTTGATTGCGTGTGCCTGGAGAGTGAGAAAAAAGCGAATGTTGTGGGTGATATGGCTGCAATAGGTCCTGCCAGTGACAGGAGGGTTATAAAATAAAGGCTAGTGAAGAAAAGGTTATGTATGTCCCTGTGGTCAAAAGCACTTGTGACCATGTGTGTTGTGGCTTGGTGCAGTTTTATAAGAAGTAACTGTACTGAAATTTCCTGCCTTGAAGTTAGTTCTTCTAATTTCTCCAAGTCTTCCTGTTCCTTTTGTGTATTGAGGTCCCATTCAAAATCTGTTGAAGCCAGTCAGTGGGAGTAAGTGGGTTTTGAACTGGGGGTCCTGTACCACTGGCTGAGTTTCTTTTCCTCCTTGTGTTCTCGATGCCACTGGCCACTGTGTCGGTTCCTCCTTTTGCTGCATACCAGTGGGTTGGCTTGGGACATCTGGCGGGCAGAGCACTGACTCAGTCCTCAGCCCAAGGTCTCCTTTGCTTTCTTCTCCACCTCTAAGAGCCAGAGGGGAGTTTTGATGCCGTGACATGGACGCTGTGATCACTGAGGATGAATTAGTCGTGAGGCTTAAAGCATTTAATCGGTGTGGGGCAGCTTTACTGAGAAGTAGCTTGAGTCACAAATGGTGTCATGGGGGAATGCAGTGAACTAGCTTGTCAACTAGATGTAAACAAAAGGGAGTTCCGGTGTTAGTATTTTACCAAATAATGAACTCTGAAGGTTTTTCATTTCTTTTCAAAAAAACAATCCGTATCTTCCAGTTAATTCATAATTGTTGTAGATCCCTAAATATTTATAAAACACAACTAGCAGTATTTATGTTATACCCAAATGTTAACATATAAAGTGGAACGAACCAAACGTGCTATTTCAGTTTCTGCTGTTTAAATGTCCCCATTTCTTGCTTAGCACTGAAACAAGACTACACAATTCTCCTTTTGTTTTTTTTCTCTCTTTTCTTTCTGTTTTATTTATTCATTTATTGTCTCTTGTGGTGGGAAGATTATATCGTAGAAAAAAAAGCTATTGATGTATTAAGGAAAATGGCAATAATTTTCCCCAGAAACCTTACATTTAGATAAAGGCTTGTCTGTGCTTTTGCATAACTGACATTTTAAACATCTTTTTATAACAAGCAGTGAAAAGTCTGTGGACTTCACCATGCAAAGACTTGTGCACATGACTAATTTTCCACACATGTATAGGCTCATGAGGACAACGCATGCATGCATGAGGCTCTCTGGGGTCATGGTAAAAGTGCTTGAACTTGAAAGTTTATTCTTGGCTGTGATACTGAGGTTCTGTGGGCCTACGCTTGTAAGTATTTGCCAGACAAGGGCTGAAATACAGAGAAGGATGTTTGTCAAATGCAGTTTTCTAGCAGGTACCAGCGTTATATTTGTAAAACTGATTGTAATTAGTGTTTCAAAGCTACTCTGTACCTCTTGCCTTGAGAACACTTTGAGCTATGTGTTTTCAAAGTCTGACTTGCTTGTGTTGGGGATGGGTTTGGCTCAAGATCTTTTGGTCTAAGCAAATTGAGTGCAATTTTCTTTTAACCATATAACAAAGAATAGGTATTGATTGCTTGCCAAACAATTTTTCCCCTCAGAGATTCCAAAAAAAATTTAGGGAAGAACAAAGCCAGTATTTCTAGTGTTTAACTTCTTGAGAATCATCTTGAGTTTTGGCATGTTAAAAGGGAAAGTGCGTCACAAGTCAAGTTGGCATTTTCTAATACCATCAGTAATACTCATTTCCACATCATTAATTTTAACTGACACTGCTTCAGCCTTTCTCTTGCCACAAATTTCTTTTTAATTAAAAGAATTGAAGCTCTTTTCACTTATTTCTATATCCTGCTCAGCTTTATTCTTCCAGTCTTGCCAGAACTGGTTCCTGTCTCCCTTCAGGAAATGAGATAGGAAGAGAAGCTCAAAGAAATACCTTCCCTTTTCTTCTTCCTCTTCTGCAAGTATAAATCAGGATATGAAAACACAGTTGTTTGTGTAGTCTCAAAACTGTTGCTACCTGTAATTTTCCTTCTTTCCACTTGAGCTTTTTCCTCAGAAGTGATTTATTCTAAGACTGAAGTAGTTGTGATATTCCAGACTTCAGAAACAATCATGATGTAACATACAGCTACTCTTAGGGGAGGAGGAAAGTTATTTGTTCCTTAATTTTTTTTTTTCTTTCAGAGACCCTTTTCTTGGTGAAGGTAACTGATGAAGCAGCAGTAAAACCAACCAGGTTGAAAGCATGTGGCAGCCAGCAGTGGGTGAGGGTAGCCATTACCTTATTCACAGTGGTCCTGCATTTTGTATTATGTATGCAAAATATATATATATCTAAATAGAAAAAGAAATGCTCTGATTTTTGTGATCTGCCTTGCTCCTTGTTAGTGTTAAAAAAAGAATCTTCTCTGTATGTGGTCTTTTAATTAAAAGTTAGGCATCTCAGGTGTTCTGTCTTATGAAGCTCTCCTTTGAAGACTAGGAAAATGCCATCAATGGAAGATTTCTCAGACCCAAGGGGTAGGCATGACTGCTGCTGTTGCTACCTTTTCCTATCAAACATCTCTTCAAACTGTTTGCTGTGCATTTAAATGTGAAAAAATGGCACTATTCCAAAAACTGGAGTTTTAAAATCCCTTTCTATTCACTTGCTCAGGATTTTTCTGTCTTGAGTCACATCTCCTGATGTTTTCCCCTGTATATTGAGACCATAGGTGGGGCCACCTAAATACAGGTGTCTATTGCAGGATGTCTTATCTGCAGTACTTGCATGGAGCTGGTAAATGGAATCATAGAATCATATTGGTTGGAAAAGGCCTTTAAGATCATCAAGTCCAACCATAAATGGAGACCTACAACAAATGTCCTGAAGCATCTGCTGGAGACCCGCGATGCTCCAGATGGACCCCTTCCCTAGATCCATTATGTAAAGATATACACACAGAAAGGAAAAAATCAGACACAAAGGCTCTTTATAGCCCTCGCAGTGAAGCAGCGAGGCAGGCTGCTACCCGCCCCCGTGCAACCTAATGGCTGCAGAGCCACAGCCAAGATACAGGGTGGTGGTTTCCCGCTACCCCCCCACTCCCTCCTTGGACTTCATTCTTTACAAGTCAGCACTGGGATAAGTTTCTCTAAAAAAGGTGTTCTTGATCGCCCTTGGGTTCTACAGAAGCCAAGGCTGCTGCACCTCTAGTGTTTTTAAGTGTGGCCAATGCCACAGATACCAACATGCCCGCTAAAAGCAGCATTGTTTTTTTTTTTTTTTTTGGGTGGACTTTGTTTGAAGCACTTTTCTTGCTGCAGTGATCTTCCAACTTGGGATTATAGTTTTAAGGAGAAAACAAGTGCATAGGATGTGTGTATGAATATGATGTCTGAATAGCTATCTGTTCTTCAGCCATTGTTAGGTACTTTCAGCTGGTGTGAGAACTTGTACAAAGAACACCCATGCCTGGAATAACCCTAGTGCAGGCGTGCTGAAGCTGTGTGTGCTAGAGATGGAGGCAGTTCTGTAATTTTGCAGTACCTTAAGGTCAAAAGAAAAGCTGGTAAACGCAGGGAGATCTTTCATCTAGCTTGATATGTGCACACGCAAAGTTGATTTTGTTTTATTTTGTGAGCAAAAACTATAGTTTATCAGTCTTAAATGCAGTGATTAAAAAACCCCAAGCTTATACAACGCTAATTTGCTAATCATTGAAAATAGCCTTTCGGTTGAAAAGCTGCTTCTGCGAATATTAATATTTTAGACAGAAGTATTATGTAATAGACATTTTGTCGCCTTTGCAGTCCTGCACAGAGGAACACATTGTTAAGCTGATGTCATTTGGATTGTTCAATATAAATTTGTCCACTAAACCAATGCAAATGTCAGTGAATGATTAAAAAAAAAAGTCCATCTTGCATATTTGCACATAGTGGTTTGTGTACAGATTGTGGAAAGGGAGGATAGGAATTATTTTGGTCTGATAGTCTCTGTATTAAAATTTGAGTGAGAAGTGTGCAAGGTAGTGAACTAGCTTGCTTTGTTTTCAAGTACTGCTATGGTCACAAATGCTTTCCACATGCATTAGCAATTGCCTTCATCAAAAATGCACGGAGGAACCAGACTTCACGCTTAATCTGACTGGTGTTTAAAAATACAAACTGAGAAGCCTATATGCAGGGTTCCTCTCAATGGCTGCCATCCAGAAACTTTAATGTACTTGCTTTCTGTCTAATTAAATTAAGAAATAAAGCCTAAACTACCTAGCTTAGAGGAGGAACTGACAAAAGAGGAATGAAACTTTTTATGCACTTGAGTTTTTTTAAAGTAACATTTGCTGGTTTATAACCCATACTAAATTTCTTCACTGTTTTACCTCCTTAGCATTGCTAGCAGGCAGAAGGGGAAGACTGTGCTTGATAGTTTGGGTCCTCTCCTTTTCTGTCCTTCTGACAAAAAATCTGTTGACTCTTGAAATGAGGAAGTGGAGGAATGCAGATACACAAATGCTTGTTGGTGCAGCAGGAATTGTGACCTTGGTCAGTGCTAGTGCCCCCATGGAACGCGGGTAGGAAAGTGTCTAACAGGAGAACGATGGGAGAAGAGTGGTTCTTGGAAAAAAAGAGTGGACCAAGAATGAGACAGAATTGTACTAATAATAAATCGGGAAAATGAAAAATGCAGTGGTTTGGACAAGACTCTTATTTCCAGTGGTTAAAATTTGTGGTTACGCTTTGTTTATTTTTACTGTAATTTGATTTAGGATGTACCTAGATTGAAAGGTGAATTTAAGAGTGTCCTTGTTAGCATCAATCAGTCTAATCAAAACAGATTTTAAAGAAAGAAACTGCTGGGGCCAGAGTTACAGGAGAACAAAAGTAGTAAAGCAGGTAGGAAAGCCAGAAAATAAAAACGAGAGGCATGCGAAAATACAAAAGAAAATAGTAACACTGTGGCAAAGAAAAGGAGTTAACAAAACCATTGAGATAAGTGTGAATGTGTATAAAATAAAATCTTAAAACTCGAAGTTGTATGTGCTCTGCATGTGGAAAGTGTATGAAACTTGTTAGTTTGATGGAGGGAGTCTCATCTCCAGAAACAAGATTTTCATGCTCACAGCGGAATGGCAAGGTTCTCCCAGTTTGCAATCAGCTTGAAAGCATGTTGCAGAGGAATACGCATGTCCACGCAGGGATCTGTATTAATTACAGTAAATTTAATGAGCACCTATAAACTTACTTGTTGCATTGGTGCAGGCCTGGTTTTGGTCGAATAGTTTTGCACCTGTCTGATTTGTGTTGTAAAATCGTGGTCTGTCCACGTGCACAGTGGCCCAGAGCACCCGGTCACAACCAGTGTGCAGCTGGTCAGTGTGAGGGGCACGCGGTGCTCCTCCTCTGCTGTTCCTTTTGTGAATGAAGAGAGGATGGCAGCCCTCCGTGCTCTGATTGCTGCTGATTTGTCACCTCATCTTCAGTGTCTGGTCATTTACCCGCTTGCTGCCTGAACTGGTAAGATCTTGGACCTGGCTTGCTGTTTGCTAAAGAGCGTAATACCAGAGCTACCACCAGCAGCCCCCTCTCTTGTTGCCTGCAGATCAGACAGTGGATTACCTGTAGCGCTGGGGGATTTTGCCTGCTTGCCCAGCAAGGTTTGATTCGTTAATGTCTTGGTTATATTCCTGCCTTCTGCAACAGAAGACAGAAAGCAGGGAGAAGACTGCATGCAGCCCCTGGCTCATGGAGAGGGCAAGAGGAGGTGGCCACGAAGAGAAAGAAAGAATCACAGGGGGCCCCTGAAATAAAAGGGGTGTTGAGTGACATGTGGAAAGCTGCAGCAAGGCCCCAGTATGGACAATGAACTCTGCAGGGAGCAGCAGTGGGATCCTGTAGGCGCCCATAGTGTAGGAGCAATGCCTAAGGTGCTTTCCAAAGGGAGTGTGGTTTCAAGACCAGCTGGAGCAAATCTGAGCTTGCACTACTGTTGAAAGTGGAGGTCCTGCCCACCTGCCTCTACCTTGGTCAGGCAGGATGCTTCCCCCAGGCACACACCAGGGGAGAGAGTTGGAGTGTTTAGCAGCAGGGTGGCTATAAAGCAGCTTAAGCAGGTTGCAAAACCTCACTCGGAGATAGCAACAAAATCTGGTATTTATCTGGTTAGGTTACATGCTGCTTTGGACAATACTTTTACAGTAGGTTTCTGTGCTGGTTTTGGTGTTTCTTTTTTCTTTTGATGGCATGACTTTTTTGCTGTGTGGTGGTTTGTTGTTTTTCTTATGCAGCAGCAAGGGAGGAAGATGGCACTTCAAAGTGATTGTCAAATGTCTGCTGTTGGCTGGGTACTTGGAGATACGTTTAGAACCCAAATTACTCAGTTGTGCTGAAATTAAACCTCTAATGTCTGGAACTGCTTCACTTATTTTATTAGCTGAAGGTTTTTCCCCCAGGTTCTCTACTTCCCCAAAATACTGTCATTTCCCTCCTCTTTCTTTACAGAATTCATAATAATTTGCTCTATAAGTGCATCATCTGATTTTTTCACTCTGTTAGGAACATTTGTTTCTGTTAAATGCAACCTCTGTTAAGTGCAACAGAAGTGGTGTTTTCCGTAGTGGAAAAGATGTTTGATCAAGTGACTGTACAAATGAAGGCTGCCACATGTAGGTCTACAGTATATAGGACGTGGCATTTGGAGGTTGCACGTGTTATGCCTGAAGTGCCAAGTGCCTGGCTGTGATTCAGGTAAAATTGGCAGTGGGTGATGCCAATACCCTGGTGTAAATGGGGTGTAAGTCTTTCCCTATGCTGAAAGGACCTGGAAGAAAAAAAGAGAGGATTAAAGGGAATGAGTGCCAGAGGGGAACTAGGTTATAAGAGAAGTGGTACATGTCTAACCTTCATACTCACTGTTCCACATACTGACTCTGTAACAATGGGTGCGTATTCTTGTATCAGAGCAGATGTTTCTGTAAGTAAGACATTGCTTTGTTTTAATAAATTGATGTTGTCACTTCAAAATGGGAGAGGGAGTTGAAGGAGGAAGCATAAAGTGAGAATTTTTCAAATGAGATTTGGAATAACATCCAGGAGGATTTCTGTGGCAATAACTGTGGGGAAGATTCCTTCACTGGTCTTGGCTCTGCCCAAGCATGTACTTATGCGCTGATATGATTTATATGAGAATTTCTGCCTTAGGTAGTTGTTAGGTTTGTTGGGTTTTGTATTTTGTTTTGGTTGTTTTTTTAACCAAAGTCTTATGAGTGTGCTTTGTCATTTGTTCCTTCCACCTCTCCTCCAGGTATGATCCAACTCATGCTCAGTCTGTTCTGGTAAGGGGAGGGTGGTGGTGATGGATGTCAGCAGTCTTTCAGATTGTGATACAACTCGTTGAAGACAAGCTGTCCTGTTCTTCCATGCCTTCCCAAGTGTGGTGGTGGTGCTTTTCCTTAAGCACTGATGCATTTTCAAAAAATGCAGCCCTCCTACTTTGGAGATGGATGCTGCCTTTGCCTTCTGTTTTCAAAAACTGTTCGTTGCCTTTGGCGTGGCTGCTGAGAAGGGGTTGGAGGGCATGGCAAGCTTTGCTTAGGCCGTTCTTATGTGGGTCTCTGACCTTGTGAAAAAAGGTTACAGAAACAGCCAAGGTGAATGGCCCTGTGGCTGTGAGAGCACATTCAGTCAGAGCTCAAAGTATGATCCAAAGGTCTGTTCTGAAACCTGCTTGCAATAGACCTTTGTAAAGTATCTAGTCAGAGATTTTTTTTTTTTTTCCCTCTGCGTGTTTAAAAACCAACAGTCTCTGAAAACTCCAGTTCTGGTGATGTATGCTGCAAAAAGGGATTTAGTTCTCCCAAGACCACTTGACCACCCTGACCCCTTTGAAGGAGGAAATTATTTAAGATGCATATTTTATCTGTGTATTTGGCAGTGCCTTCCCCATCTCCTTTATCCTGGATCTTTACTGCTAAGAAGAAACCTGGAACAGCAGGTTCCTGCTGACCTTTAAAATGCTCTCAGTGGAAAGCATGACACAGGGCTTGTTCCTGTGGGTTTCTGAGTGCCAGTGGGTGCCAACCCTGAAAAGGCTTTGGAAAATAAGTTAAGAGGGACGTATGTGCTGGTGGTGGGGTGCTGGTGCTTGATTGATATTTTTTTTATTATTATTATTTTTATTTTTTATTTTGCTGTGGTGGTTTGGGAGCAGCTCAGGTGAGTGAGTGCACTGTGCTTGGTGCTGTGCACAGACCTTTTGGCAGAGCAGCTCAGTGCTGCAGCCACTGCTGGTGTGGAGGCAAGGGGCTGGGGGCTGATGGCTGAAGCAGGGGATGCAGCTCGTTGTCCCTGCCTTTGAGCCCTGGCTGTGGAGTGTCCCCCACACTGAAGGGCAGCCCTGGTTCCTGGTGAGGTGCTGCTGCCAGCCAGGCTGGGGCTTGCCAGCCTTATAGCGAGTGCCCTGCTGTGCTGGCGTTTGCAGCCTGGCAGCAGTGTGCGGTGGCTGGCGGTGCTAGGAAGGGCTTGGGCACACAGCAGCGGTGCTTGGGGCGCAGCCAGGGCAGGAGAGGCATGAAAAGGGCAGCAAGGCAATGGTGGCCAGCCTGCTGCACACGGAGAGTCGTGCAGAGTTGTGCCTGTTGCTAGGGGACTTGTTTCAGTTAGGAAACAGCATCAGTCTACGTAGCAACTTTCTTGGTGTTTGTTGATTGGAGGCAATTACTGTAAAATGCTTGATTTATAACGAGGCATACTTAATAAGCAGCAAACTAAAATAAATACTCATGAACTACCTGCTGGAGTCTGGCTGTTCATTTTGCTGAGTTGTTGCTTTCCATCTGCAGGCTCTGCTCTGCCCTGGAGCCTCTGCGTCACTTAAGTTGAAGGTAGCGGTGCTGGGATCTTGGCTGGTGGAACTGTTGAGCTGAAGGAGGAGGGAGGAGAGTCCTGGTTCTTCTCCATTTTGTTCATGCCAGCAATAGAGGTGTTTTTTTCCGGGCAGCTCATTGATTCAGAGTGGGCTGCTTGCCTGGCATACTGCTGTAATGCAGCAGTTCGAGTGTGATCAAAGCGGTTGCATGGAGCATACACAGTGTGCAGCTACCACATCATTGGGGTCTTGTCTGGCTTTTGTGGTGGTGTAGAGAAGTGGCAGTGTAGAAATAGCAGTGCTATTGGTTAAGTTTGGATGAGCCGATGTATTTAAGAATATATGTGGGAAATAGCAAATGGCTAGTTTGAGGGATCTCCACCCTTCAAGAATAGGACAACTCAGAGTATTTCTGAAATTACAAATCTAAGGGTACACTCGGCCTTCCCCAGAGATAAGGTGCTGGTGGCAAAAGAATGACTAACGTTCTGCTTCCGTGTTGCAGACTGCCGTTTCTCTTGACGCCCCACTAGCATCAACGCTATTTTTGGCCACTTTGATTCACAGAAGTTTGTTTTTATGCAGGAAGAGTCCGTGGTGCTTGTCAAAATGAGAAAGTGACTGTCAGCGCCTGGCTTGGTATTCCTGTCACTGGAGCCTCCTGGAACCAGCGCTCAGCCCAGGTGAAGCCAGAGGAGGAAGGAGGAAAAGCACAGCCTGATCAGGTACTGAGCCAGGAATGGGAAAAGCTGTCTGATGCTGAGTTGAAGTTGTGAATGATCCTTAGTTATAAAAATAGAGTTCCGTTCCTTAAAAAATTTTGTTAAACATGCGTGATACGGTGGTGGCCCAGTAATGACAACCATGTAACCTGTGGACCTGGCATTGGGTGTGTGTTATATCACAGAGTGGCTGGGGTTGGAAAGGACCTCTGGAGATAATATAGTCCACCCCCCCTGCTAAAGCTGGTTCACCTGGAGCAGGTTGCACAAGCTTGAGTTCTGTAACAGATCTGAGGTAAACATAAACAAATACAACTTTATGTTTTCAGAGGTATTTTGATTTACACATCTAACGTGCAGTACAGCTCAGTATGTGTTTGCCAATACCTGTAGCCAGGCTCCATGTGAGTTGGAAAGAAGGGACTAGGAATACTCTTAACACATTTGAATGCTGAAGAGCAGTTTGGTGTCTGGAGGTTAAACTCTTCCGTCAGCCTCATTCTTTGTTCTAACAGGCAGATATAAGCACCCGCTTTCGAGGAGCCCAATGTTCTGTGGCAACCATAGAGCACAGAAAGGTAGCAGTCTGATGGGTTTTAAGACATAACCAACTATCAGCTTGCTAGTTGTGTTTTTATTTCCTTGGATTCCCATAACTGTTCCCGGAAACTGGTATTTGTTCTTGCGTTCAAGTCTTTCAGGTTGTCATACTTAAGAAGACTTACTTAGGTTCATCTTGTTGTATGAAGACAGTCAGAGTAGTTCAAGGCTTTGGTTTATTGTATTCAATTTATTTTTTTCTTACCTAACTGTACTTCGCAGTTTATGTGGAGCTTCTGCTCTGAGGACCATGTTTTGAAACAACTTTACTTTTTTTTTATGCACCTTCAGAGATTCCTTAAGAACAGGGCTGCTACATATGTATGCTCATATAATGCTGGGATGGTAGTGGCCTGCAATTCACTTCTAGAGGGAAGAGTTTTTTGAAGAGGCATGATGTTTTTCACCTTGAGTGATGCTTTTTCTCCAGAAATAGCAGCATCTGTCCCTTAGACTGTCTGAATTCATTTGTCACATTTGTATGTTATTTATTCACCCAGGTGGGAACAGTGGGGGTTTGTTTAGATGAACTGTTAAGAAAATTATTCTTAATGTTCTAGGGGTAATTTCCAGCTCTGTCTGATTTTATCTTCTCTTGTGTGGTGGAAAAATGGAAGTATTTTTCTAGCATGCATTGGGAATCCTTCACTTCTTTGTCTTGGGAAATAAGGATCAGCATTTATTTGATTCAACAACCAGCTTCCTGCTTCCCAAGGAAGAGATAGTGGCTCATTTGCCTGCAAACATCCCTCCTGTGGAGAGTCTTTGTTGGGGAGTTAGAGGAAAGCTAACAGCTACTAGTGAGATAGCTGCATAGCAGGATGAAGAGGGATTATTGAAGCATTACTAGGAAATTCATGGCTGTGTGCAAGACCTTACATACTCCCCAGACAAGCTGACCTAAATTCTGCAGCCAGGCCTTACTGGTTTCTGCATTGATGTGATGTGGCAGGCTAGATAACCTGCAGCAGATCTGATTTAAAAAAAGAAAAACAAAGAAAAAAAAGGAAAAGAAGAGGTCAGAGAAGATTTATATTTGAGTAGAAACACGAACAGGGCAGTCTGTATTAACTGTACTGAATCTATCTTAAACTTTTTTGTTTTCTAAGTCACACTTCTCTATTCTTGAGTACTTTCCATGTAGTCAGGATGAGTCTGCATTATAAGGATGCTCATTAGGAAGAGTAGAGAGGTTGTTTACTCCTAGATGGGGAAATACCTGGATGGTTTTGTTCATTAAGAGGCTTTTACAGATGGTTTGGGGTTGAGATAGGTTTTAGCAAATGGTGATACGTATCTTATCAATAGTGAAGCAGTTAACCCAACTGACACTTAGTCACCTCTTGAGGGGAAATAGGATTAGCATCTACTTGACATAAATGGAACGGCTTGCACTTATGCTTTCAGGCAGTCTGTTTCTCAAGATTGTGCATGACACACAAAACATGACACAAAAATCCAAACAGAAAATGAAATGCAACGTCTATCAAAATAAATTGGTCGGTCTGACCTGTGTGCAGGATTTTACTGCTGTTACTTCTTGTAGCAGGATTGTGACTTTGCAGTTTAGTTTCTGCTGGCACAGACCTGGTGTGATGGCAGTTACTGCTTCCTCCCTTTTTCTGTAGACGTAAGCTAGACTGATGCAACCTCTCCTTTGCCTTCACCCCTCCCGCGTGCATGCTGTCGTTACCCGGTCTCACCACTTCCTCCTGAGGTGCCCCTACAGCTACGAGAGGAATTTTTCTGCTGGTGCTGCTTAAACTGGGTCCTATGAAAGGAGCGGTTTGTGCAGGCAGAAGAATTTTGCAGCCACTGGAAGGGCTTCTGCAGTAAGGTTTTTGCTGGCATGAGAGTAATCTTGGCTGATACAGCTAAATCAGCAAAATGTTAAAGTGTGGCTAGGGGCTTTTCTGTGCAAGTGTTCTGGTCTGGTTACTGTGATGGAGTGCATATGTGTGTGTATATATATAAAATATATTTGTGTCTGGAAACCTCTTTTGTGGGAGCATAAGCTTTCAGGTCTTTTGAATTTTCTTAGAGGAATTTCTGCAGCTGCAGAATCCTGTAGCACCAGGGGAAATAGCGATATCCTCAAACATAGCTGGTTTGTTTTGGATCACATTTCACTGATGTGCTTTAGATTTGTTTTAAGAACAACTTGTCTATATAAGCTGTTTGTTTACTCTATGCACATAATAAGCAGCAATACCGACCTTCTTCTAGAAGTAATGAAGGGACCCAAGGAAGGTGGATTTGCTTGATTATTTTCTTTAAATTTCTTGTGCCCTGCTTTATCGGCATTTCAGCATGTAGTTCCTCTGTGTGGTATAAGGCAGCGTTCATTCTCCAGAGGCAGGTGAGTCTGACAGATTCACTTGCTATGCATCAGCTCCCTCTGTGAGTTAATTACAAAAATGTATCAATACCAGACTTAATGTTGGGAGGTAACCTGTCGGCTTGTTCTGATCTGTTAATGGAGTGAGTGCCACGTGTAGCTTGTGCCAATGGTCCTTTGTATTTTATGTGTTTGAGCTGTGTGAGCTTGTGGCAGAGGTGGAGGATGAGGCCAGGAGTAGCTCACTTAAGAAAATAAAATCGTCTTTTAACAAAATCAATTTTTGACCAATGGCTACCAAAGGGCAGACAAAAGATGGATGTCCTGAAGTGCTGTGTGTTTCCAAGCATCCTTCAGCCTCTGGGGGAGGGGGTGCCCTTCCCAGATGTGTTGCAAACGGCAGGCTTTCCTGGACATTCGCCTACAGGTTGACTTCTAACCCAACACTGAGGTACGCCCCCCGCAGGTCTGGGTGTGCACGTAGTGAGTTGTGTTGGTGTTGGTGCGGCCGTGGTTGGCACAGTGTTGGCAGCAAGGGCTGGCAGGGAGGGCAGCACTGCCCTGCGCTGGTCCAGCTCCCCAGCCCACCTGAGGGACCTGCCGTGTGCCATAGGGAGCAGTGGGACCCTGCAGGGACTGGGACCAGTGGGGGAAGCACCACAGGCCAGCCCCGTTGCTGCCCCGCTGGGACTGGGTACAGCGAGGGGATTGGAGAGCAAGGGCTGTTTCCCCTGTGGGTGTGTTTCTGTGCCAGAAACAGCAGTTAGAAGTTTATTAATTGGCAAGTTAACTTTATTTAAATTCCCCACGAAACTGATAAACTGTTTTTTGCTTGCAACAATGTTATTGCCAAAGCTGCCTCAAGGAAAAAGTAAATTTTTCCTTAGGTTTTAGGTAAATACATAAATAATATATACATATATAAAGTAGGTAGATACAGATGTCATTTTGATGACTTCTGTGCAATGAAAAGGATGTCTACGTACCTCACCCCAACATTACAGCTTCCACGTCAGGTTGTCTTTTCTTTCTGTCCTCCCAGCAGAATTTTCACTGTTAATGTTAGACGCAGAAACTGGAAAACAGCCCTACTTCAGTGGTTTTTCCACTGTTTTTGCTCCCGCCCTTCTTTGCCTAGTGGGAGGCTTGCCCGTTACCGATAGCAGAGGGCAGTGCCCCTGGGCAGACGTCTGCAAGCAGAGCTGTGGGCAGCCAGCATCTCCTGCCAGCCTGAGCCTGGCCACGGGCACCGATACCGGCTGCTGCGGGCGGGAGGGGGGAGCTGGCATTCATCAGTGATCGGCAGGGAATTTACCATAGCAGAGAAAAATCTAAGCAGGGTCAAAATGCAGCAGTGCTCTCTTGGAACCTTTAGCGGAGTAATGTCATGTTGTGGATTTTCATATGTATTTCATTCTGTTTCCTACTGGATGTGTACCAGATTCAGTAGGCTGCAGTAATGTTAGCTGTGTGTTTTGACACAGCGTGATGCTGTTTTGAAATGTTTACCTGCTTTCAGTTCTCGTGTTTTGGATAGATGGGAAGAGATTCTCAACATATGGTTGCTCCCCCAAGCTTCATCCTTTGTCTTTGGGAGGTGATGCTCTCTCGAATAAGGGAACACCATTGCAGTGTGCTTGTTCTCTTGTTCTCTTAAGAGGCTGGCTGTGAATACTGGAGCACCAAATCAGCATAGTGAGGTTCAGCATCAAAGGGTAAGGTATGCCCATCCTTGTCTGCACCTGATTTCATTTCACAGGGAGGTGAAACACTTCCAACAATGGAGAAACCACGGAAGGGCTTGGGTTGGGATGGGGGAAAGTTGGCCTTGCCAAAACCTGGTGGTTCTTGCGTAGATGGGCCTAACATGTTGTCTAGTAACCTTGATATTGAAAAGGACACACCATAAGAAGTCTGTGACATTGTTGCCTGGCACCTCAGACAGTGAAGATGGGAGGAGAAAGGAAGATTTGTGAGGGGAAAAATGAGCAAACAGCTCTTTACCTAATTATTTTAGTGCTGTTGTGGTTTAGCTTTAGTGCTGTTACTCTGTCCACAGCTTTTTATGGGCCTCTTTTAGAAAAATTTTAAATTTAAATAAATAATACATTTCTCTAGTTTTATTTATTATTTCAAGTGCTATTGCTTGCTTGCAATTATAACATTCTACTGCCTCCGGTGACTGGATATATGAAATCCTGGCCTTTGTTGGGGAGCAATAAACTCCCAAACTTTGCACTCATCTGACTTGGCATTTCATGAAATAGCTCTTGCTCACTTCATTATTGGAAACTATGGAAAAGTTTTCTATGCATAATTGGAATTGATTTGATCAATAAGGCATTAGCCTCTTTCCTATTCCTTCAACTCTTACGTTCTGCATGAGCTGGGCAAAAAAATGTGGTTTTTCTGCTCATAAACTGCATCTGCTGCCTTTTGAAGTAAAATGTTTTTTTCCAGGCAGTCTGCAAAACAAGTTCAAGTAATTACGTAAGGAACTTAGTGATAACATTACCGACGTTTGAAACATTGGGGGTGGGGTGGGGAATCCGTGAAAATAAATTCTGTACAAAAGGAAAACCCCAGACAGCCCCTGTCCCCCTCCCATGTGTTGTTTTGAAGTCCTGCAGTAGTTAAGAACGCTGCACAGGGTTTTGTTTTAAATCTCCTCTGCAGAGGAACTATGGTGGTTTTGGGCTTTTGAGGCAAAGCTCAACCATCCCACCCCACCCAAAAACCCAACAACTGCACCAGAGCTGCGGTCTGGGGTCTGGCCGTAGCTTGCAACTGGATCTGGCGGTCCCGCACGCCTTGCCTTTTTGTCACATCCTGCCACCTGGTGACTTGCTGCCTCCCATGACGCCGGGCTGGGATCTTGGTAATGCTGCTGGAGGCTGGGGGCAGTGCACATTCCTGTGGCTTGGGGGAAATGAGGAGGGCTGTGGAAATAGTGGTGTTGAATGGGATTTTCTTTAGATGCAAGAAGCAATGGGCTGTGATAGAGCTAGACAGTCCCATGTCAACTTACCACCTTTTGTTTGATGAGTAATGGCTGTTTTTTCCCCAAGTCTGTGTACTTCCTAGTTCTGGACAACACCTGACTGGTGGTAACTTGCAGTCGAGATCCACAGCAATGCCAGTATTTCCTTTCCAGGTGAGGGAACAGGATGGGGAGCAGCAGAGAAGCTCTGCAGGCTGTGGATGAGTGTTTGGGAAGGCAGAGGTGGGTGGTGGTGGAGCAGGGAGGTATCAAAAGACACAGCATGGAGCAAAAAAGCATGGGTAATGTTATGGGAGTGTATCGGTTCGTTTCTCCTTTGGATTGTGCCGTCCTGGTATGTGTATTTAGACTGGGACAATCTGGGATAACAGGCTTGGTAAAATAATCAGGTTGCCAAGAACTCCATCACCTTGTTAAGCATCATTTCAGATTTTTGATGTGTTTGTCCATCTTCAATGCAGCTAATTTAAGATATGTGTTTAAGATAAGGGGGTTTTAGCACTTTGTCTGTAGCTTCTCTCCTTACAGCTCACGTAAATTCTTCTGTTTGTTTTGGTTTTGCACCCCTGCTCTGTCTTAATTGGGGTTCAGTCTGAGGGCAACAACTGAGAAACTCCTTCTTTCACTAGAAGGGTATGTCTAGGTTGTAGGGGATGGGAAAATGAGAATTGGAGCTCTCATCTATAAACATTTATCAAAGCTTATTTCAACAGCCATTTTTGTCTTTGTTATAGTAGCTGGAGCTATGCCAACCAAAAAAGCCCCAAACCTGCTTTGCTTTGACATTTAGCTAGATCCTTATATATAATATCCTAATGAGGGGTAGAGTTACTTTCTGTTTTCTTTGTGTGTTGGATAGCACTTACATACATCGTCGGTAGAACTTGGGTGGTTTTTTTGCAGCGTCATTGAGTTACTTTTGCTTGCGTGGGTTACTCACATAGCTGTGCTAGTGGGAAGACAGATGCTTGAAATAGAAAAATATGATGAGGCAAGGGCTGTCAAGTATTATGCATATATTCTGTACCTTACATACTGAAGCCCTGACCTACTTGAGGCCTCTAGGTGCTTCTGCAATGTTTAGCAATGATAAACTGCAACGTCTGGCAGAGGGATTCAGTGTGCAAGAATGACACCTAAAGAAACAACCTTTAATCCTATCCCTGAAATGAGCCAGTTTCAAGGTTTCTTATTTTGGGAGGGGTTGGATGGGGTGCTTTCATTCATGTGTATGCTGGCATGATGTTCAGTGGCCAGCACCTTGTGTTAATAATTGTTGGAAAAGTAATATTGTTAGAGCTGACTTATTTGACCTATTTTTCCTTGCATGTGTGCTGCAGTAATTCTTTGTGTGTGCATATATATATATATATATATAAATATCCCCCCCCGAGATATTCAACATACCAGGAAAAGCCCCAGTCACCAATAATATCTGAAAACAGCAAAGTAAGTCAGAAGACCAGAAAGCCCCCAGATTGTCCCTTAAGAGCAACAAAATGAGCTATAATGTGGTCAAGGAGAGAGCTGTTTGCAGCCAAGGGCACTTGCTAAGGGGGAGATGGGATATGAAAACCCAAAAGCTATCTTTTTTTTTGAATGAGGACAAATGTAGTTGTGTTCTCCAAATAAATACTCGAAGTAGCTATGTTCCTTAGTGTTCCTTATAATATTAAATGGCTGTGTTTCACAGCTTGTCACAAAAGGCCTTGGGGCTTATTCTTGGCTTTCTGGATAGTCTGATCACAGATGATAGAACTAGGCAGGCTAAAGGGTCATGGCATTTTAGAAAGATTTTCTTAAAAATAACTCGCTGACCTTTTAGAGTTGGAGGTATCCCCAAGATAAGCTGTTTCTGATTGATCTGAGGCCAGAGATATGTTTCTTGCTTATTAAATACACCAAGCATGGATAGATTTGTATAGTCTTGACAGGCTGTGTGGATCAGCAGTGGTTGAAAATGTTTTCTGAAGTTTGAATGGGTTAAACAGTGTTACTGGTGTTTCCTCACACCTTTCTTGTAATGTCATCTACCATGTTAAAGGTATATGTAGAGGATGGACTTGTTTTCGTTCTGTATGTCTGTAGGGCGCATAAGGAATGCGCACCTTGTTTTCAGAGCAGCCACAGACTAGTCCTCAGGAGCTGAGTCACTGCTATTTTGTAAGCCGGGTTTGCCTTCCTTTCGCGCTGTTCTGCGTTTTTCTGTTCCCTAGTCCATGATAATGTAGATTTTTTTTAAGTAAGTGTGCTGGTGTCAGGAAGCCTGCTTCCTAGAGTAGTTAGTGTCTTATCCCCATGTGCGTGGTGTGTACTTGGCCTGATTTGATACTAGCAAATGTAATTTTTGAGTGTTCGTTTCTTTCTAGTTGGGTCTTCATCAAATTATGATACAAAGGCACTTTCCTTGCAGCTGTCTTAACATGATCATTAATAAACAATTATTATTAAATGTGGGGACTATTGTATTTAGTCTGTTGTTATACCGTCTTACTTGTATGATCTTGTTTTCAATTTTCCCTACACAATGTTTGAGACTTCCCTGAGCCTCAGATTAATTGACATGTTCTACTTGCATTTTAACCGAGCTTCACTATAGGGATGCCGTGGTAGGGTGGGACTGGGAGAAATGGGCTGCTGGAAGGAATCGGAGGGAGAGTCATGGCTCTATAACTTGAGCATCCAAGTTACAATGTGTAGTATGTGTAACACCTTGAATTATGACGCTGGATTCCACTATTTACTTTGAAAATCACTTAAACTTACTCTTATACCTTAGTAATACTTTATTTATGGGAGGTAAGGTATTTTCCTATGATTGATAGTAACTTCTTATTACTTCCTTTTAGTTGGATCATTTTTTTTTCCATTGGGAGCTTATAGGAGGAGGTAAGGTGCCAGAAATTTTCAGCAGTGTCATCTTTTTTATTTTTTAACAAAAAGCTTTTCTGAAAATAACTGCGTATCAATGTGTCTATCAAACTCTTCCAAGGGGCCTGCTACCTGTAATTTTTTTACAGCTTTGCTAGGTTAAAGTTTGAAGGTCTGATTGTTTTAATTGATGCTTTTGCAAAACTTCCGTAGCTGGAAAACAGACAAGTCACGTGTGTTTCATGTTACTTCTGCATGGTTAAAATCAAGGGCAGCAGTGTGGGCTACCACTAGAAGTATTCCCAGGAAAACCATATGGGAGAGACTAGGGGAGAGAGAACCCAGCAGAGGCTTTTTTTCCTGTTTCTACTGTAGCTCCAAGGCTGAACATAATAAAAGGGAAAAATGGAAACCATCCTCATGGAAAAAGGGTGGTGTGGTATCACTGTTCCTGATAGTGGCCAGGAGTGCTGTGGAGAGGGGAGAAACAATAGGAAGCTTTTGGTTTCCTGGGTGGAGTTTCACATGTGACATTGACAATTGGGAGCCTGATACGAAGGCAAAGGGATACGAAGGCAAAGGCGTCGGGGCTGGTAGAAGCAGCACCTTCCCTGAGAACTGCTGGACTTCAGTCTGGGTGTTCCTACAGGAAACTCCACCCTCTCCTTCTATCTCTGTCTGGTACGTTTTCTAAGCTTTGATGTCCTCGTCTCGTTAACTGCTGGCAAAAAGTTACATGTGTGGGAGATATGCAAATGTGTTGTAATGTTCTGATACAATTTTAGCGCAGGAAAAGAGCAAGCTCTGTACATGCATATCACCAACTGAGCTCCGGTCTTGCAGCTTAGTTTATTTAATAGAGCTGTTACCTCTGAAAAGGGGTTTACATGGGTGTGAGGTATAGGAGCAAGTTCTTAATTTTGTAAGCTTAAAAAGCAACTCCTATCAAGCCATGCTTCCATAAAACTAAATTCCTTTATAGGCGGTAGAAACTGTCTGTATGAGTGTAGGGAATTGGATTGTTTAATGGCATGTTTATTGAGGATTTCTGATGATGTGAATTCTCTCATTGCTTGCAGTGCATACCGTCATTGGAAGAATACTGGCTTTGCTATGAATAACTGAGGTGGACTTCATCTTAATGTAAAAATTACAAATACTGTTTTGCTTTATGGGTTGGGGGTTTTTTTGTGATTTTTCAGGTTCAATGAGAACATGATCTTTTTGTGGGAGACAGGAATGAACGTACTAAAATCCTTTCTCATATGTAGGGTTAAGTATTGCACTCAGGAGGGTAATGTTCCAGTGGAATTGTAGTCTTTTCATAACAATTTAGACTTTGGTAAAGAAAGTGGATGAGTCATTGCAGGGGTTTGATAGCTGGAAAGATTGATTAATAATTAATTTAAAGCCAAGAATCCCCTTTCCTCTGTGTCCCTGCTTTCAGCCATTCAAAAGATCATCAGATTCCCATATGTAGTTTAGCATTTGAGTACTATGGACATGTTTGTTTTGATGTCTTTCCCTGAACTGCAAATGTTGGGTTTTCTTTTCTTACTTACACGTTATTTATAGAGAGATAAATGTCATACTTGGTTTGAGTGTTTTGATGAGGTTACAGCACTTGGAAAGAGCCAAATGTTCCCATTATTTTGGTGTGAGTGTTAGGGTTAATTATACTTGCTTCATAACAGTTTTGAGTTCCACTGGTATACTAGGTGCCTCATGGGCAAAGGTATTTTTTCAGTGTTTGTATGCTCTTGCGTACAGGTTCGTTTGCTTTACCTCAATAGGTTTGTCTCAGTCAAGGCATTACATTTCTACAGATTTGTGTTTGAGCTGGGTGTCTTAACGGGAAGCCCTAGATCCATGGTGCCTTTTTGCCTTTATGCTGGGATAATAGTAAAAGTGGAGAATGCTCCAGAATGAATGCAATGTGACCCTGAAGGGATGACTCTAAATTGGCCTTTTGAATTCAGTTAAATTAGCATAAATAATCTCTGTTTGAGGAGTTTTCCAAGTGCAGTAGGCCAAAGTCAAGGGGTCAATCAAAACCCATTCGTGAAGGGCATGGAAACTTCAGCAAGTTTTTGAAATCCTGGAAGATGTAAATTGATACCCTCTGAGTGCTCCTGTCTGGGGCAGATCTTTGATACAAGGTACATCTTTTGGCTCTGATCCTAGAAGAGGCAATAAATTGGGTTTTGTAATTTTATTAATTAAAACCATGCTATGTGCAGTCCTGAGCATTTTTGGTACTGAATCTTGAGTGTTTAGTGCATGGTGCATGTACATTGAGGTCTTTGTTGCTGGCAGTGTGCAAAAAGCCACTCTCCAACCTTTTGTTAATTTTTATTCATTTTTAAGCATGAAAGGTGAATGAAAATGTGTAGTAATTTTACCTGGAGCTGTTGCTGTCATTCATAATTTAAAGCTGAAATGCTTCACATTTCAGTTCATTGGGCTCCTTGATCAGTAAATCCTGAGCTGTGGCTCAGCGATAGTCTTCTGATCAGGCTCCTCTGAAAGGGCAATGGCTGTCAGACACTTGGCACTGAGATGTAGCTGCAACCTTCTGTTGTTGGTGTTTGTGACATTGTATTTTGTTAGATATGTGGGGTGCAGCAGCTGAACCTTGTACTTTTCAAGGCCTGAGTCTGTGAAGAGTTGTCTGTGTTTTCCAGCTTGCAGATAGCGATACACTTTGGCCTACTTTAACCGTGAACTTTAATTTGCCTTAGTCAGAATTTAAGATTCAGTTGCACTGCTGTATAAATTCTTTGTAACATTTATCCTGTGGCGCAGAGGTACCTTGAGTAGTGTTTTTTGAGTGGAAAAAGAGTGTGCAGGACTGCTTTGCAAGGATAACATTGGAGTTAGACTCCAGTTAGTTTTGTAAAAAGAGGTGGTTTGACCTGTGTAATAAAACAACCATTTGCCTTGGTACAAAATATGGAAGGGGAAGGCTGTTTGGTTTTTTTTCTTTCTCTCTCTTAATTTGTGTTAAAAGGATTGAAAGTGAGAAATGTGGGGATGATGAAGAAACTGTAGGTACACGGAAGGATATGTGATTTTATTTATAAAACTAGA
Organism: Falco rusticolus; assembly: GCF_015220075.1. Classification (NCBI taxonomy): domain Eukaryota; kingdom Metazoa; phylum Chordata; class Aves; order Falconiformes; family Falconidae; genus Falco; species Falco rusticolus. The sequence continues at coordinate 18,079,866 of NC_051197.1, forward strand.
CCTCCTTGAATGCTTGTTTTACGCCAGTAAAACCTCCTTGGGTAAATGTTGTGCAGGATTGAGTGAGTGTTCACCTGCTGGGTCATAGAGAGTAAGATGGGAAAGCAGTTTGCTCTGGAGTGGTGCTGCGAAGAAGTGGATAATTTCATGGCTTCAAGTAGATAAAACTTGCTTGGTGGCAGTATGGGTAAGTTGAATTTGACAAGAAGTGGGAAGGGAGAAGGATATGTGTGACTAGGGCAATACTTTACATCGTGGAAGGAAGAAGCAGGATCTGGAATTCATAGTCTGACATTTCTGGATGTGTGAAGTAAGCCAAAGGAAGCTAGTGGGTGTTGGGACATGACTTATTTGCTCCAGTTTGTAGAGTAGGTGTGGACAGAAGGACAGTGAGAAATCATTGGGCTTTTTTAACCTAAGAGGCAAAAATTTGTGCATCAGGCACTGGTCAGAAGGGTATGTGGCAAGGTACTCTGACCTGCCCTACGTCCTAGGGTTTGAGCCTGGCGGTGCAGCTGTGTGCAGTTCACTGCTCCAGAGCCGCTTCGCTCTGGATTCCTGCCATTGGAGATGTCTTAACACGGAGAAAGCCCTAAACAGAAGTACTTGCAGTTACATTTGCTTTTCCTGTGGGATCACTGCAGCACCCCTGGACGGATGAGATAGGGGTCAGAGATGACCTGTGTTTCCTCCTCAGAGACTTGCCTGCAGAGATGTGTGGGCAGAGCGGTGGTGCTGTAAGGGGGTTCCAGGGCAGGGCGGGTGGGTCTGGCTGTTGAAACTTGCCCCCAGGAGCAGGGTTCACCAGGGCAGCTTGCCTCCTATGCTTGGTCCAGAGCCTGTAAAGCAAGAGTTAACCTACACAAAATAAGTGGCTAGGCAATGCTTCTGCATTAAACATTGTTACCTTTTGTAACGGTGTATCTCCTGCTAATTACCTCACTTCTGAATAGTTGAGATGTGAGATTGATTATTTTATTTTTTTTTTTTTTTAAGCTGAACTTGAAATAGTCCCTGTAGGGTTTTCAGGCTTGGCCACAAGAACATTACTTGTCATGTGGTGTCACATCAGCTGAGAAATCCTCAGACAGTAAGCCTGCATGGATTTTCTGATACTTGCCTTTGTCCTAGCCTTGCTAGCAATTCTTCTATCATTCAGGCTGGCTTCTCTTGTATGTTTGGGTTATGGGGGGTGGTGGTAACAAAGCCTGTGAAACATGACTATTTCATGAAAAATATTACTCTGCAATATTCTTTCAGCTTTCCTAATGGGATCATTTTTTGTTGGCTTCTAGTTAATAAATACAGTGCCCTGTGAAAATAATGGGTTATTGGGATTGTATGGATTCCTATGGTGCTCTTAGTGCTGTAGCTTTCACTAGCTAGCTGTGACTTTGCTTGTGTGCACAGCAGAGTTGTTTACATGTTGGGAATATGCTAGAGGCAAGGAGAAAGGAACAGCTTTAATGTGATGCAGCTTAGATGCTCAGTGGGGGAGGCCTTGGAATTGTTCATAACAGGATCAAATGTCGATCAATGTTTCAGGAAGAATAAAGTTACTGTTTATAAGAAAACTGAAGAATAGTATATTACATGCTTTCCAGCCATCTTAAAGCCGTCTCTTTTTGATCCTGCCTAGGAAAATGCCCCTCTCCTGTGGTTCGTTTGAGCCCTGTAGGGTATCAGTGGTGCCTGGTAGAAGCATCTATCCAGACCACTCCTGTTTGGCTCTAGCTGCTTCTCTGGGCAGCCTTCGGTAAGGAAACAAGCTGCCAGCAGCTTTCTGCTCTTCCATGAAATGCCTGGCGTTCGTGATGTTGAAGGTGCTGCCGGAACGTTGTGGCTACTATTAGATTTGTTTTAAAGGCAGATCTGGTATTTACTGACTCCACAGAGTAAGAAAGGAGTTATTCTGCGTCAAGTCATGAACATGAGAAAATGGCTTCTCCCTTATTGCAAGGTATAAAAGCTGGAAGGAGAGGACAAAGACAGAGGAAACAGCTAGAGGACTGGAAGAAGAAAACAGCTGAAAACCTCCTCCTCTCCTCCAGAGCTATTTTTTGTCAGTGACAGAGAACTGTGGGATGAGCAAAGCTGATCTGTATCTGCAGCAGGCAGTGGCTCTGATCTGAAAGTGTATCCCCAGGAAAAAACAATGAGAGCCTAGCTGCGGGGGAGGGAGCATCTGAAGTCGAGGCACCTCTGCTGGATCTGAACCTGCAATTCCTGTTCCAGGCTGCTTTGCGGTGTATTCAGGTGATGCTTGAAATCGTAGAACAAGGGATTGTCACTTTTTGTGTTAGGTTGTGCCCGGTGTGTTTGCTGTCGGGGTGGCAGGCTGGGGTTTGGGAAAGAACAGCTGGGGGATGCAGCTTGCAGAGAAGGGGTAGGGATGGGGGGGAGGGAGGGAGGGAATGGAGCGGAGTCTTGGAAAACTGTGTCATAAGAGGCTTTTCAAACTAAGGCTAGGTGCTTGTTGGAAATGCTTTTCTAAAACAAACCTGGAAAATACCTAGTCATGAATTTATTTACAAGAATTCCAGCTTTTCTGATTGTGTGGTTTCTTGCATTCTTCTTAGAATGGTTTGGTGTTGAACCAGCATCCTGATGTGTTGTGTTGTCTGGGCCTGTCTCCCAAGGGAGATATTTTGGACAGTTACTCCCAAGTAAATCCTGTGTGTGGTTCTGGAGTTAAGGGCTTGTCTTCACATGCCATTGAGAAATAAATAATACTTGAGTCAGCTGAAGGTGTGAATTTAAAGTTAATGGCTTCAACTGCCCTACGTCTCTGAGACTTAATAATTGAAAGTCACTCAGATTCTGGAAAAGAGCATCTGTAGAGAGTCTCAAACAGTTTAATCAATTTTTTAATTTGTATGGTTTTTATCTCGAAGTAATCCAAAGTGCCTTCTGCAGAGAAAGCCTCAAAGTGGATTATGTTATATAGGAAGGCTGTTCTTAAGGATTTGGAGGGTTTACGTGGATGCAGATGTATTACTAGTCGGAATAGCACTTGTATTTTAAAGGCATTCTGTACTTTCATCTGCATTTAATAATCAAGCAACTTCTTCAGACTCTGCTAACCTTAACCAGAAATTATGAGAGGAATGTGAATTGACTTCGGTCTCTGCAATAGACCTTTGAAACACTGTTACAGCATCTCAAATTTGTCATTAACTGTGTCATGACTGAGATTTTCAGGAGAAATTTGTAGTTCATGTATTTAATCTTTCATAGGGAATGGAATGCACTTCTTAGGTGGGTAAAGCTGCTGATGTCTTGTGAGATTTTTTTTTAAGCTGATGGGGAAGAGGAGGAAGTAAGTTAGAGGAGTGAGTCCTCCTAGTAAATCTTGGACTTCCAAGCCAAACCGAGATTCTTCCCATCCCATACAAAGCTTTTTAAAATATGTGTATGAAGCAGAGCACTTTGGCAAAATCTGAGTAGTAGAAAAAGGCTGAATGTTTCAGTATCTGAGGCTTTTTGCAACCTGGATAGCTGTGTTTACCTCAAGTGTGAGAGGAGAGGACAGAGGAATCCAGCACAGGGAGCGTACACTTCAGACTGAACTGTCTGCAGACTGGTCGTTTTGAATATCTGCTGCCTAATTTAGGGGGAATTTGTTGCAGAAGGTGTGGGTAGGGCTCTGTGTTTTGCTTTTTAATGTACTGCTACAGACTCTTCCCCCCTCCTTCATTTTCCCTCCCATTTTGCTGTTTTAATAAGAGGAATGACTGAGCCACTGTATGTGTTTTTCCTTAGTCGTTTTTGGTTGTACCAATACCCTGCAAGAACCCAACCCAGGTTATTTCCTTTTCAGCTACTGAATTTAGATTCTTGTTAAACATCATACGGAATTTTTACTCTAACTAAATGCATGCAAGTATGTGCTTCAGGAACTGTGTAGGACTCCTGATATGTAAAGTCCATCGTGTGTGTTGAACTGCAGAATTACATCTGCATACTGCTACTGCCACCTTCTAGGATACCTAACAGATCCCTGTGTATGAACAGTTAGCATATTTATTTAAAGTTGTGAAACTGGAAGGTTCTGAATGTTTTTCCTGCTATCGTGGCAATTACAAAACCAAATGTTGTGGGTTTTTGCTGAATACGTTTAAGTTTTATTGCCCTGTGAAACGCTTGGTCCTAGAGGCTATGGACTGATTCCATACTGAAGTTTAATCAACTGCATGTGCAAATCCAGGTACAGCATAGATGCTTTTACCTTAGGTAGACAAGGAATGTTGTCTCTGCACTCAGAGTGTGTGTGCTTTGCGCTGCCTTTCTTCTCTGCTGAGGCTGCAGAGGAGCACTGCAGTTTCTGTGGTAGTGACATACTGGGATAGGACTGAAGTCAGTTCATTTTTGCCTTGTTCATCAAACAAGCAGCAGATGGCTGGTCATATGCAGAAGCTATTAACCTGGGTGAGAGTCAGGCTGATGAGGAGGAGCCTGAATATGTTTGTTATCCAGTCTGATTGACTCACCAGGTTGGTGGCTTGGTAAATGCCTTACCTTTACAGTCAAGGAATACAAGGAATTAATATAGATCTTTTTAAAAAATATTCTTTGGAGATGTCCAGAATAGCTAATCGGCAAACATACAGGTTTGTTTGCCTTTATTGCTTCGAAGGTGCTTAATGTCCTGTTGGCATCATGAGAAGGTGTTAAGTGCCTTGGAAATTCAGCCCCTTGCAAGTCAGCTCATGTTTCAGCTCTTCAGCCCAGATAGCTACTGTGGACTTCTGTATCACACAACTGGCCGTTGGTGTTTGCCATGGGACCATGAGTGTGACCCGGTTGCAAACAGGATGTGCAAATAGAGAGCAGCCCCAAAGAAATTATATTTAATGCTTCAGAAGAGCGTATTTGTCATCATGGGGAACTTGACGTTATGTAGGAAGAAAAATATGAGTGGAAAGCAGAGATCTCTAGAAGAAGATACTAAATAGCTGAAAAGCTAAAATTTTGGTTTTAAAAAAAAAGTGAACCGCTACACTAACAGCCCTCTGACTTCAGGACACATTTAGAAATTTCAAAGTGAAATACAGTAATTAAGGGGATAATGACTACATGAGAATTAGCGCACATTAGGAACTAGGAAGTAAGTTAGAGAATTAACTTTGCATATTTTCTACAGCTGAATTATGTTAGGAAACGAATAATTCCAGTTACTAGATGGAGATAATAAATTAACTCATGCAAGAAAAGTAGAAATATTTGTTAATACTGTTCTGTATTGGGGAAGGTGCAGAATGTGATACCATCAATACCATTCCAACACAGAATTACATCCATCTTAATGAATAAAGATTTATTACCTTCTAGGGACAGACATATGTAAATCAGCAGTGCTGTGACTACGTTGTTCAAAAGAGCTTGCTGAAAAGTCTGCAGGCCTGCGGACAGTTTTTAATAAATGTTGGTATTGAGGGTCTTAACTGTGCCAAAGTAAAAAACAGAACGGTGGGTGACTGACTTAACCATATTCCAGCTAGATTGACATTAATCCTCATAAAAATATTGGAAAAGTTAATGGAATACTCAATTAATAAAACATCAGGCAGACTAATACTAGTCTGCATCACTTCAAGGGAAATGTCTGATCATATGTGGTGGCATGCTAGAAAATTAAGATTTACTTGAGAGAGAGACCTGTATGAGGTGTAGTAAAGCCGTATCTTCAAAAAGCATCTGATACAGGGGCAGGGAGACAGTCCAACCCTTGTGGTCCCCTACTACTTCCTAACTCCTTCCATGTGCTACCTATAGTTCCCTTGCTTGGCAGCAGCAAAGGCAGTCAGTTAGGACTTTGACATACCCCTTTGGGACTCCTGTCCTGACACGTTTAGGGCTATGTGGTATTGCAAAAGTAAACGAATTAAGAACTGACTAACTGATGTTTAAAAGTTAGTCATTGGTGGTGAATCATTATCAAATGGGAATGCTTCTAGAAATCTGTTTTAATGATTGAGGTGAGGCCAGATTCCATTGAACCTTTTCATCAAGTACTTGGAGACAAGGACAGGATCTGGACGGATGCAGTTTGCAGGCTGGATCATGCTAGGCAATGTGGTAAACGGGGACAAGGCAGCTTGTAGGGAGTAATCTGGGGATCCTGGTGAGTTGTATCAATCAAAAATGCATTTTAGTGTAGCCTGATGCAAGATCATGGGGCATGCAGATGTTGTACTTCAAAGTAGTGACAGAATAGGAGCTTGGGGGGAAGACTACTTGAGGGTACAGTGAGCAAACAACTGGACATTACTGCCTTCTTGCAGGGCAGCAAAGCTGTGGAAGTTTGGGTGTACAAATAGGGCTGGTGGGCAAAAGGAGGTGAATTGTGTGTGGTTCTGGGGTACTGAGCAGCATGTTGAAAACGCGAGTTCAGAGAACAGTCAGAGGAGATATTTGGAGGCTGGGTGGTGTTCAGGTACCACAAGGAGAGCCCGAAAAGCTCATTCTGTTGCTGAACATGTTGCTTCTTGGTAGATAAATGGGGTGACTTGATAATTGGTGGGAAGCACCTTGTGATGGAGGGCGTACTGCAGGCTAAAAGACAGCAAAACCAGGTGTAACACAGAACTAATGACTGGGAGCTGAAATCGGGCAATGGGAAATTAGACAAGCATTTGTAATGGTGAGAGAGCACAAGCACTGGAACAAATACATGACAAAGGAAAGTAGTGGATTCCACCCAAAATGTTCCCAGGGCTGAAAGCATTTCTGGAAGTGTTATGTTAGGCAAGCAAAGATTTGGCTTAATTACATGTAGTCCACTGGGCTAAAAACAAGAATAATTGAGTCTGGTGGTCTGTGGTGTCCCTCTGGCTGCAGTACTTCATACATGGGACTATACAAACCTGCAAAATGAAATGTTCCTCATATGCTGAATAATTGAGCACCAGCTGGTGCCTCTGATGGGAAGTACATATATATATATAGTGTGTATATGTATATATATACATACATGTGAGTCATATACATGGATGGTGCTTCTTGGCCTGAGATATGTAGTTCCTCTGTTAATATATTTCAAGAGCAACAGAAGAAGTTGGAATCCGCACATGATTGCTGAGAGCTTCCTAACCATGCATACAGTTCCTCACAGACAACTTGGGTGCATTTCCACTCAGCTTATACTAGGAAGAAATTCCTCACTGCAGGGTGGATTAGCTTGGGGATAGCGCTGTCTGACTCTGCTCTCCTCTCTCTGAAACTGATCTTTCTTGCATGTAACCAGTTTTGGAATCTTGGTGCTGCTCTTCTCTTGCAAAGTAGTAGCTCAGATCTTACTGTTCCCCTTCTTGGAAGGTGTAGCTGAGGAAGTGACAAGAAAAAGCAGAGTAGAATGGAGTAAGTGCAAGTGGGAGGCTCACAAGCAATGAGTTTATAAGCAACATTTTTGAGGGAGTTTTGGTGGTGGTATTTTTTTTCCTTTTTATAATGGACACCTAACCTCTGGAACTTGCTGCTGCATGACACCATTGTGGGTAAGAATATGATTGTAGGAAGGATTAGGCACCCAGGAATAAAATTTAGTTTCATGTAAATCTATAAACCCTCTTGTTCTAGGGTTTTAAAACATTTTGTAATGATGGGGTCTAACGTAGTGGGCAGATTATTCTATAATTGTTTACTAGGAAACTTCTTTTGCTGTAACATCTGCTTCTAGCTACTTTCAACAACAGGAACTGGTGATTCAGAGGTCTGTTTCTAAATTTAATATAAGAAGGAGCATAGTGCCGGCTGAAGGAACACAGAGGGTGTGTGTACGAAGGGGTGGTGGTGATAAAGAGAGAAAACACCCTGCATGCTAAAATGTGTTATTGAGCCTCTGATTGCAGGGCCTACATGCTGATCTACAAACAGAATGCGCGTGGATCAAAGTAACAAACTGCTTTTGAGCATTCAGCTTTTCAGTGATCATGCTTGCACAGTGTCCCTCCATTGTATTTAAAGTAAGTGATCTGCAGAGAAAATGCACGGTCTTTATTTGAGGATTGAGCTCTTCAGAAGCTGAGAGGGGAATGGAATGGAGCAAGGAGATCTAAGATGTGGAGAGAAAAAAAGCCATAATTGTGGGGTTTTTTGTCAAGCAAAAGTCTCCAATTTCCTTTATTAACTACCTCCTGACACTTGTTTTGGAGAAAGCTTTTTTCTATTCTTAAATTGAGAGTTAAAAATGTTTGTCTTTTTTTTTTTTTTCTTCCTTTTTCCCCTCCCAGTGTTATGGGGAGGTGCACACAGGCACACTCATAACTCTGTGTGTGACAATTGCATCTAGTAGATACTAATGGACATAAATTGTTGACGGGGACATATGGGTACAGGCATAATGACTGTGAAGGCTGTTGTTCTACTTCCCTTTCATGGTCTCCAAGCACTGGGATAGCTGCTCAGCGTTGTTGGTAGTGTCTACCTCGGTGTGCTCCTGAGATGTCACCTGAAGAGCAGAGGGCTCTTCTGTGTTTGTCACTGTATCCACACAGAAACACATGTACATGCTCAGAGAAAACCAGTCAGCTCCTGGATGTGTCTTGTGACCCACAGCTTTGCACTATCCAAAAGTCTTGGGTAGTCTTGGTGGAAAGTGCAGCAGGGAGGGAAGTCTTAAAACAAGAACACGAGAAAAATGGTATTGCAGTAAAAGTTTTATAACTTGAGAAAATGTAAAAGATGAGCATTTTAGCATCTCTGTCCTTGTAGGTGGGAATGGTTATTTTGTGGTCATGCCATTCGTGGTCCAAAGATGGGACCAGTGAGTGGACTTCAAGTTAAGTGCAAGGATAAAAGTAACAGCTCAGTCCTGCCTTCCTGGGCTGTCTAACTTGATATAGCACTAATCTGGAAAAGCATCAAGTAGGGATACTGGACCTTTGAACAGAGAAAAATACAATGTTAAAGTCATAGATGCTATGAATTAGCTCTTAGAGAGCTGCATCAAGAAGCACAATTTATAAGTGTGATATTTTGTGGTTCTTGTATGAATGCTATGTATTTCCCTGCATGCAATCATTCCAACACAAGTTAAATTCTTTGTTGTAGAAAAAGCTAAATATTTTGGTATGCTGAGTCTGAAACACAGATGATATACTGTGGCAAAAGACTCTCATGGGATTTTTTTACGAGAAGGATTTTATTTGTTAAATGAGTTTTCAGTAGTTCTTCAGTACATGCTATTGTGTTGCTTGTGTGATGTCTTACAGTGTCACTGGTCTGATCTGGACTGTGATGACTGAATAAATTGCATCATTTGCTAACTGTGGAAAGACTGCTTGATCTGTAAGACACATTTGTGTATATGTGTGTTTTGTAATATAATTGTAAATCATAAATTAAACACATTTGGTTAATGCCAAATATGAGCTGTATTCATAGTTCTTGGTGTTCTTTTCTGCCCACAGGAGTTTCAAGAGTCACAGGGGATCATAGAGGAAACTGAAGCTGCTTTTGTACTTTGTTTGCGGGGGGGAAAGTAATGAAATAAGTTATGTAGTCTAAGACATCTTGAAAATGTAGACTTTAAGTGGTCTTTGGGCTTCTACCAAGGAACATGCTGCTGGCATGGACACATGCTTTTGCTCATTGCTAATAAACTTTCATTCTGAGTCTGTATTACAGTGAGGAGGTGGAAGGATCTTTATTCAGATCTCTGTTCAAATTGCAGCTATTCACAAACAGCAACTCAGAAGCAAAAAATCACTTTATGTAACTGGATAATTTCAAGTGTGCCATCATCACACAAGTTTGGGGTTTTTTGTTAACTAAAAGCAGTAGATTCCATAATAAATGAGTCACAATAGCATTATTGCTCTTATTTGTGGAACTTAAGATCTTTTGGTCTAAGCCTTTTGGCCTTTACTTCTATGAGTGTTTTAATTTTTGACGGGGGCTTTGTTTTTGTTTCAAAGCTACTTCATGATTACTCATTTTGTTTTTCTTGTATATATACAGCCAGTTGTATCTTCTGCCTTTGAGGTGGAAGTAAAGCTTTATTACAACTTGCTTTTCTTAATTTGACAAAGCAAGTATCAGTGAAGTATGTCTATACAGAGCAGTAAGAAGCATTATCCCCAGATTAACTCTATGTGGAAACCTCAGCTACGCTCCCTGAGGAAGAGTTCCAGAGAGAAATAGTTTGTGAACTGTACATCCACATGGAAATAGCAAAATTGCCTGCTTAGGTCCTTCAATGATATCTTTGTTAAATCACTTTTTAGAATGAAGTCATGTATTAAGGAATAATTCCAACACACTGATAATACTTGCGAACTTTTTTAGGATATTTTTACTTTGTGACTTTTCCTGTGGTCTAAGCGTTGCTAATGTAGCAGACTAAAGGTGTTTTATTCCCATTTCTAGCCCACAGCACGGACTTAAAGGTTCTTCCTTTTATAACTGGTCAAGCTTGAAACTTTGCCTTCCTCAAACACTCTGTCATGTTATACAGCGTGAAGTCCTGTGCAATTCAGCTGAATTCTCGGGCTGTAATCTTTTTGAGGCAGGTTTACACAATGCATAATGCAGTAAGGCTTTAATAGAGAGTGGGAAATTGAGCCTTTTAAGCCATGCAAATATCAAGTGCTAGAAGAGTCTAGCTCTTTGTCCAGGAATCACTTTTTTTTTGTTAGTTTGAATACAAAGGAACTCTGAAAGACCCTAGGAGCTGAGCACTGCAGAAGGAGCATACAGCATATGATGCAAGTATTGTGAAAGGTAGTGGCAACTGATGCATGGCATGATGAGGCAGAGAGAGGATGCCCCTAATGAGTCAGGAGCAGGACTGCTATAATGGTCTGTCTTCTAAAGCATGTTTTAACCTGGCAGTAGCTTTGCCAGTCGTACAGAGCGAGCAGCACAAGCCATTAGCCCCATTTTGGGACAAGGCTGCAACTTTCAATCAAGCCTAAAGACCACTGTCTGATTGCCAGCCAGCTGTTGTGCTGGCTCTTCCCTTTCTTGGCTTCAAACCCGAAATAACAGTCATCTCATGCCTGCTTACGTGTGGTGAGCAGCGATCCAACTTTGATGTATCTGCAAAGGCCTTGTGATCTGGGGCCACTTCACAGTGAACATGGATGTGGCTGTGTCCACGTGCAAGAACTTGGAGCTTGCAGCAGTAGCATGTCACCTGCCTGCTCAAAGTCACCGTTTTGAGTCTGTTACGATGTCAATGGGTGCTGTGCGTGGGTGTCCCAAGCTCTGCGATGAGGGTAGAGAACAGACCTTCGTCTTTGGTTTCCTAAAGCAAGTCTGTTCTTGGGAAACTGAAACCAGTGAAGGCTTAAAGGAATCATTTAATTAGTTGTTAATCCAAAGTTGCTCGGTGGTTTTATATCTTAAGAGAAGGGGGTTTATTGTTAGTCTTTAAGGAACTTGAAACTGAGATTAGAATTGCCGTTTAGCCTAAAAGGGAACAAAAACTATCATGGAGTTCTGGGCCTTGATGACATTTTTCTTAATTTTAGAAAAGATACTTGAGGCATAATTTGGCAGGCAGAGTTCTTGGTCAAAGACAGGCTGTTACAAAACTTTATAATAAATGAATAAATGAAATGGATGGTTTTGTTCATGTTTTGGTCTGGACATGACAAATCCTAAACTCTTAACTGACGGTTTATGGGAATGTAGTCATATGTATATTATTGTTGTACACCCACATGCACAGGCAGTAGTCCAAGTGTGCAGATGAGATAACAGGAACATATAAATAAAGCAGTTGGCTAGTTGTCCTAATGTTCTTGACTAGATCCTTGTTAAAATAGTGCCAGTCAAACTTATGAATAAATCTGGTATATGGGAGATTACTTGCATTCAGCTATGACGGGATGCAGGTCACTGTGTGGGCAATTTGTGGCCATTTTGTGGTTTTGTTTTGTGTTGAATCAACAATTTGAAATGCAAACCAAGAGCTCAAGTAATCCCTGCTGTCCCCTGATAGTTGCAGGTTGCCTCCAGGCTACCCTGTTCCAAGAAGGGGTGTTTGTCAGGCCCATAGGGCCATATCACCTGATTGCTCAGGAGTATGAGGAGGTCTGCATGGCTGAGGGAGAGGAACACTGTAGTTGTCCTATCTCCCACCACCACTGCACCAGGGCTGGTGTTTTCTGGTGTTGTTACAAGATGGAAGCAAATGTTGCTTATATCTTGTAACTTGTTCCTGCTTCATCTATGTGAGTAGGTGATGCCCTGTCCATCACACGTGCCTATAGAAATACAGCTGGAGATGATGTTAAAGAGCAATTTGCCTTAGGACAAGTCCTGATTCTCCACCTTGTTCTGTACAGGACACCAAGGCAGCAAGGAGGGCTGGATTGCACCTCTTTCTGAAAGCCTTGCGTTATGCTCAGTGGAAGGCACATGAGAGCCAGGACTCTGAAATCACAAGCTCAAACTTCCCATTTCCCCTGGTTTTGAAATCTTGGCATGCTGGTGGAAGGGCTATAAGATTAGTTAGAAGGAAAGGACCCTTCTTCAGGGTCAGTATGATGCTAGTGGTGGGTTCTGAACTCGCTTTGCTGGTTACCTGCACTTGCACAGAACCTCGTGGGGACCTGATTGGGGTCTGCCTGAGGGTGTGAAAATTACTTGGTTTGGCTGTGTATGGAAGCAGTGGCAAACAACAAAACCTGACTGTTTTGTTTTCCTCCAGTTAGAGGGCAACTCTCCTTTTATTTCTGTAGCAGCTGGGGAGTGGTTGTTGTGCTGCGTTTAGTGATGAGTAACTTGCCAAAACAAGTTCAAATCACAAGCATCTGGGGTAAGGGAAGCTGCCTGCAGAATAAGAAAAGTTGCCTCTGGACAAATTTCCCCATTTGGCCATCCAAGCAGATAGCACATCGGCTGTAAAAGTCAGACAGACAGTGACATGGTACATGACTGCATGTCTGTGAGGGTGGCTGCCAAAAACATTATTGCAAGTGCGTGGGGAAGGCTGTAGTAGTTGTGGCAAGGTGATAAGTGCCGGAGCAGGAGTGGCATCTGTCCGTAGATGAGACTGAATAAAATGTCTCCTTTCTATATTTTTATTTTGTTTATTTGAGTTGAAGTGAAGTATGTACCCAGAAAGCTTCCTTGTCTGTTCTAAACCAGATTTGACTGGAAAAGAAAGCTTTGTTTTCTGTTTTACTGGAAAGGTGGATTTCAAGATCTGTTTGTTATGTTTAGTGCCTTATTTTTGGGATAAGAGTCATCCTTGAACCAGGTGGAAGGCATATGGCTAAGTATATAGGAATGCGGTAACTGGATTTATCTGGACATAATGTTAAGCCTTTTGAAAGGTAGCAGTGTAAGTTTGAGTATACTTTTAATCGTGCTGCTGTCCCATTTTTTTTTCTTTTTCTGGGAGCCTGATGGGGTTTGGTTTTTTGCTTTGAATTTTACAGCCACAAACATGCTTGTCATTGCCTAACAAATAATCACTTCTAGATTGTAAGCCTTCAAGGGCAAGGGTTGTTTGCCCGCTCACTGCTGGAGAGCTCTCAGTGCAGAGGTTACAATTCCAGCTGGGTCAAATCATAATATAAATTTAGCAATAGTAAATATTTAAATTGGAGGATGTATGGATGAGTTGGTGCTGGTGAATGGCAGCAAGCAACACAGGTAACTGAGCCTTACTGAACCTTTTTGCAGAGCTGGAAGCTTGCTTGTTAGAGCAGGAATGCTGCAGTCTCGGGGAAGACAGCAAGTCTTTTGGAACATTCTTTCTTAAGGCAACTTTGAATGGGGTTTTTAGAAATTAAAGCATAAAAAGGAAGGAGGTGATCTGAACTCATCAGCAAAATTTCAGAACAACAGCTTCCAAAATATGTGTTGTAGCGTAATGCCTTTTTTGTTCTTAAGTACACACACTGAACCAAACAATTATGGGACTAGATGGGCTAAGTAAATAGCTTACCTCTTACAGAAAGCAGCTTAAGTTTAGAAGAGGAAAAAGAAATAAACCTAAATAAAGCCCTTTGAGGATAAATGCTTCAGCTGCAGGCATTTTTCCTGGCATGAACCCACTGGAGATTCAGCTATTGGAAGCTTGGCAGGAATGCGGTAGCATTAATAAGTCATCCTTCATCTGTTGATCAGAGTTTTACATGAGAAGTCATCGTTATTACCCATCTGGCAGGATGTCCGAAGCATAGAAGATCTCTCTGCTTGATAGCAGTGGTTTAATCTTTGCAGGTAGAGCCGGGAGCAGGTTATCTGTGGTGCGGTGTCTGCCCAGAGTGGGGGGAGACGGGATGGTGGGAGGGGTGTCGGAGGCTGCTTAGCAGTTGTCTCGAGCAGTTTGTGACATGGCTTTACAGCTATTCCTCAGCTTGAGTGAGGAAGTCTCCCCTTCTCCCTGGGGAGAAAAGAAGCTGTGTGACATTTAAGTAGGAACGTACTTTGACTATTGTCCCATAAAGAGTCAGAGACTCTTATTTGAAAACTGAGGGTGCAGTCTATTTATTGAGCTGTAAACTTGCTTTTCTCTCTCTCTTTTTTTTTTTTTTTTTTTAATCAAGGCAGCTCTATGTTGGCATAATGGGTAAAAAGGAAGGTGGAATTAAAGTGTGCTTTTTTCATGTCCTGATTTTCAGTTGCACTTGATGCATCTTCCTACTGCTCTTGCCATGGAAAAGATCTTGGCAGAAATAGAGGTAGTCTGATGTGCAAGTAGGAGGCTGGTTACATGTGGCCTCTTGTGTCCCTGGGTGTTTTTTGGTTTTGTTTTGCACGCATGCATGTAATTTGCTTTTGTTGTTTTAATTTCTTACTTTAAGTGTGACCTTTCCTAGGTCATTTTTAACTAATGAATGTAATGGAAGCGTCACTGCAGGTACTTGAAAATACAGTAGCTCATAGGTGTGCAAATCTTATATATGAAACTTAGATTTAACATGTCTGTGTGTGTGTGCTGTTCTGTGTGAAGAGATGAACCAGCTCAGGTAGGCAGCAATGGAGCCTGTTCTTTAGTTAAAGGAACTTTCTGTCTGCTCTTGGCTCAGTATCTCCATGAGGATGTCGCAAATGTTCCAGTGCAAGGTTGTTGGCATGTCCATTAAAAATAAAAAGAAGGAAAGTATTCATTGAAAATAACTTCAGTTACTCAGTAAACCTGCTTCCATTCTGTTGAGAATACAGTTTAGAAATTAAGTAAAGCTAGACTTTAGTACCATGAGTTAGGGTGGAGAGGTCATTTTGCCCTTAAGAGGGGCTGTAAAAACCTACAGCAACATGAACTTCAGGGACGTGTTTTTCTTTGGTAGATGCTCCTTCCTGTTCTTTATGTACGTTTAGGGTGTGTAGCTAAAAGTACTAATATGTCCTGTAATAAGATTTGTATCTTTACATTCTGTGGCTTAAAATCATCAAGCCAGCAACTCTATGCCAGGTTCAATTTCTTGCCATTTTTGAAGTTGCCCCAGTTCCAAGTGAATCCAGAACAAGATGAGTCAGACCAGCAGTGTGTGTGGCTGTGGATCAGAAAGGAGTATTTCTCAGAGGAATTGCATGCATTGCTGAGTGCCACCTCTACCTGAGATCAAGCTACTTTGTATAACAAACTCTGTAGCCATGTGGATTTATTTATGTAAAAGCAAATTTAAGTAACATCTTAGGGTCAACCATTTTTAACCATTCTGTGTTCAGATTTCTAAACTGAAAAGGAAATATAATTTTGTTACATTTTCTTCCTTTTTCTCTTTCAATTCTTTTATTACCTTTTTTTAAAAAATTGTATCACTGGGGGGTTTTTTTTAGTGATGAAAAGCAGCCTCTAGAGACTAGAGTTACCAGATGTGCTTTTATTTTGGTGCAGCTTGCTTTTGCATCTTGATAAATTCCCAAAGTGCTTTGGTCAGTAGAAGCACCAGATGTTTACTGTGTATTCCTGTACTTCTGATAGTGGTCATGAAAACACTGCAGAAACATCGCTGGCTAAAAGATAGGGCAACAGCAAATTTTGAAACGGCAAAGGAATTCAATGTGTAACACTTGAGCACAAGCAGCTGATAGAGTTTATTGGATGGTGTAACTTTTAATCGCACTGTACATGCATGTCAGCGAAGGTTGAATCAACTACAGTAACTTTCAGTTGTGTCTGTGTTTGAGTAAAAGTGCTTACTGTTGAACTGGGGGTCTTGCACATACAAATTAGGCTGTCTTTTCAATATTACTGGTTTGGGTATGTTTTGGGAATTTGGTGGAATGAGATACAAAGTGTCCACTCACTGTTTTTCGCTCTAGTCTGGCTAGGTAAAACAAAATGTTTTCAGAAATCTGATCACTCAGCCTTAGCATTGTTACTGCTATCGCTGGTACTGTCAATAAAAGAAGGGTGAATCCGTATTGCATTAATGCTGGCGGTTGTAACAGCAATGTAACGTACAACACTGTAACAGCAATGCATGTGCCAGGGTACGCCGAGGCATGTTCTTTGCCTTCTTCTGCAAGGTCCCTCTTACTCTGCTGTAGGATTTCTGTTCAGTTGTGCAATGCAAGATTTGTGTTCTTCCCAAAAGAAATTGCCTGTCAAATGCCCGTGTGTTTGCGGACTGTTAATTACAGATATGAAAAGCGTAAATTCAGTATTTGCCTCTGCTGGGGTCTAGCCTCATTAGTCACCCCTCTTGGTTTCTTGCATATTGCCTTGCTAGGTGGTTTGGTTTATAACTGTAAAATCACGTGGATAACTGACTTGAACTGTAACACATACGGTTATAATACTGAGCTCTGTACCCGCTACAGAAGGATGCTCAAGGACCACTCTCCTCTCCACCCTTGTTTCCTTCTCCCATCTCTCACGCCCTGTATGGTCTGCCATGCTACTAACTTGTGCAAAGTGAGGATGGGGCAGTGTTGCAGAACGTTCAGCTTAGGATCTCTGAACTTTTCAAGGTCAAAAAACTGACAAGCTGTATTCTGAAAGATACTAGGCACCTACCCTGCGCTCTGTGGTCTGGGGATAAGTATGAATAAAACCCGAAGCTTGTACTTCTTGTCAAAGCAGCCCTCTTGTAAGAGCATTCTCAGGTGTACTGCAGTCCTGGCGGGAAGTTGCTCACTTTGTGCTCTGTGGACACAGAACTCTCGTGTAGCAAACACAGAGTTAATTGTGTTAATAATCTTTGGTTGCTTTGGGGAGCTAGTCAGAAGTACAACGCTGGGCTCCTGTTTTGGAGAAGTCATCCTTAAACAGACCTCTCCCGTCATTTACGGCAAGGCAAGAATGAGGTATGATTTGAGAGTTTATTGTTATGGAAATTATAGCCACTAACAGTGCTTTTTAAATATCACATTGATTACAAAACCATCTGTGTAGGAGTGGTGTATAGCACTAGACCTTCAAAGAGCTGATAAACAAGGAAGATTCAGTGTAAACACTTAAATAGCAGCATCTAAAAGTAGGTTAGAGTGTTACACAACCTGAAAAAGCCCAGCTTAGAAGGGCAGAATTTTTGAAGGTTTAAAAAAAGAAAAAAGTTTTATATAGATTTAATTTTTTTAAATGGGTACTGATTTGACATTGGTTACAAAGCAAGAATCTTATTTTTGTCTCCAGTTTACTGAAGCCTAATATTTCTGTGTGCAGTCTGAGAGAAATCAGATTTTGATAATTCTTCATTTACTGAGTTACTGTCAGGTTGATGTTGTTCATAAAGATGATGATTCCTTGGTGGGGGATTTATTTACAGTCTATATCAGAGATTATATATTCCCTTTAAGGGAAAGTTCAAAATTAGCTGTGCAATTTGGGCAGTGGGATGGGGGAATTGGGGAGATGGGTTAGTTGTGGGGATTTTGGTGAGGGTTTTTTTGTTTGTCTGTTTCTCAAATAATGTGTCTGTGAGTGGTCCTAATTAATCCTCCTTAATCATGTTAAGTATGTTATTTAATAACAGCATCACCATTTTCCACATATATTTATATGGTGAGACTTGGTTATAATTAAAAGCTTTTGTGGAACTCCTGTTCCTTAGTTGGGATGTTTTTCTCTATAGAAATCTCCTTCAGCTTTGTTTTCTTTGTTTTCTCCTTATGTAGTTATCATCCATTACACCCACAGAGCATCTTGTGGTATGCTGTCTCTGAAATACTACCTTCAGGGTGACAGGCAATTAATTTTAAGAAAGTCTTATCATACAGATAAATGTCCCATCTCATAGAAGTTTGCTTAGACTGGAATATCAGAGAGGCCAAACAAAATAACAATTTGTTCAGTCAAGGGGTAGCCAAACAAAAATAAACCAACCCAGATCTTACGGATTGATCTAAAACTGGTAGATTTGGTTGATGTCAGATGTTTAGGGAAGAAATAGTGAGTGTGAATTCTTGTCATTCTAATTTGGTGGAAGAAAATAAGGGAGATCTTTTTCTGTGCAGGTTCTTATCTTAAATCTCTTTCTGATCTTCCTGAGACAAAAGCACTGATCAGAAAGTGTCTAATGCTGTAAGCTGCAGCGTAGTCCTTGTGTGCTGGTGTTAATGTTCTGCAATTCCTTCTGTCGCTGAAGAAGCAGCAAAGCGTTTCATACAGTAGAGAAACACTATAGAAATACAGTGTTGTATTTGATCATTAAATGATTCCTGGGCTTTTCAGACAATAGGGGCACTCAACACACAAATCCATGCTTAGCTGAATTTGGGGGTTTGATTTGCAGGATGCTTGAGAAGAGAAGCTCTAATCGCAGCTGTACCTAAAACTGGTTTTGTAACTTGAGTTGGGTCAGGTAGAGCAAAGCACACTAATCCCCTGTGGAATAAAGCAGCAGAGTTAATTCCTCTTTTTCAAATGGGCTGCAGCTTCTCTACAGCTATCCAGAGGCAGTGCCTCAGCCAGCTGTTCCTAGCCAGGACCTGCAAACCGGGCTAGGAATAGCTGTAATATTCCCAGCTACAGTAGCGGGGACAATTTCCCTCCATTACTAGATTCCAACCTTCTTCAGTTTGTTGTAGATTTCTCTTAATATCAGAAACTGAATAACCAGTGCAGGTGATGAATGTGTCTGTGTGCTCGGCATGCATAAATCCATTCATAGGCTCTTTTCTGAATGTCTTTATGCATTATTTTACAAGGGCTTTGGGGCTTCTTACACTTGGTTCTGTGGGGAAGGATTAAAAAAAGGCTGGTGCCATCTTTTTGGTCTTTGCAGACTGTGGAACAATTGATATTCGCAGCATCCTTGGCTAAAAGGAATCTCATAATCCATTCTTATCACATTAAGTTCTAATTGCTTTAATAGGATACTGCAGAAGTAGAAAAACAAAGGAAGTAGAAATGGGTGGTGGAAAGAGTAAAATATACAGCGGAAATAAATTTAAACCTATGGTCATTTGATCAAAAGCAAGCTAGCAAAGCCTTTTAGTTATGGGAAAACTTTTCTTCTCCCTAATTTCCTGTGGGAAGGAAGAAAACAATTTTGTTCATGGTAGCACTTTTTCTTTTCAACTAGAAATATTTTGTTGGTTTTTGTTCTGGTTTTTTTTTGTTGTTGTTGTTGTTTTGTTGTTTGTTTTTTTTTTTAAAAAAAGAAATTCTTGACCAGTTGCGGTGACAAGGCTAATTCAAGAATCTTTTTGTTTCCTGTAACAAAATGGGCTTGTTTGGAGTCTTGGGAACCTGAAAGTAAAATGAGAGGTTCATGTGCTACAGTTCTGGTTTTATTTGTTTGTTCTAACTTTGGATTTGCTTTAAGTTTAAATACGCTTTTAAAACAGGAGGGCCAGTGAATTACAGGGGCAGACAGATGAAGTTTTTATTAGTAAGTACAGGAAGAAGTAGGATGTAAATGAACATTAGTGACATACCAATCTGCTGCTTCCTTTTCCTCTAACTTCTGTATTTAAGCTAGAACAGTTTCTTATGAAATAACCCAAATATGTCCACTTTGTATTTCAGCATTTTTAGTCTGAAATATGTCAGAAAAATTCACCAGGTTGATCACATTCTGAGTTCTTTCTATTACAACTTTTCTTTAAGACTAATGAAAGGATCATAATTGGGGAAGAAATATGATTTATGAAATTAGTTGTTATCCTTGCTGATTTAACATAGGCCTGTAACTTAGAGCAACTATATTGTCGTTGTCAATTTTTTATTTTTGTATTCCGCTTTCACTGTAACTTATGGAACTGCAAAATAAATAAACTGGTTTTAGTTCTAGAGCTCCATATCACATAAGCAATGAAAAGAAAGGTAGTACTATGCTGCTTTCAGAAGTTTTTCCACCTAAAATCTTAGAAGGTAGCAAGAAACAGTTGTGCTTGGAACAGTTGTGTTTCTTTAGTTTAAAGATTCTATCCCCACCCCCCAGGAGAGATAATGCACCCAGTAGGTAGCTGGAGATAATGGATGGAGCTGGGAGAGGTTAATGTTATCCTAGAGCATCATCCAGGTTACAGAACTGGAGTCAAAGGGTTTGGGAGGAAAAAAGATTATTTGCTGGAATTAAAAATCTTCCTCATATTGTGTAGCTGTGCAGCCCTAAAGATTGTGTGGCAATAGGCTTGAATTATAACCTGTGCTTATTAAAACTAAACTAAAATATGCTATTTTAAAAAGGAGACTGTGTCCTGGAATTCCATATTTGGAATTGAAAATTATTTCCCTTCAAGAACGAGTTTTTTAGTTTGGGTCTAGATCTTGGTGTACCAAAATCCCATGTTCTGCTGAGCCTCAAGGTCCACTTGGTGTCTTGTGAGCCTTGAAGAGGGCTGGGGAAAAAAGATGCGTGTTTTCACCATGAGAAATTAAGATGATTTGGCTTTCCAGATGCATATACTTTATTCTTCAGTTTGAGCTCCCTGCTTACAGATATTTTTTTTTGCATTGGAGTTGTGCGTAGAGCATGTACTGGTCTTGAGGGGAGACCACCTATGGCAGCGAGTCACAGACTGCCATTTACATTTTTTTCTTTCTTTCTGTTTTTTCTCTTTTTTTTTTCTTTTTCTTCTTTTTTTTCCTTTTCCTTACTACTGTGTCATCACTGCAGCTTATCATGAAACCCCAACCCCAGTCTGGCACCCTTAAAGGGAGGTTAAAATTAGTGATGAAAATACTATCTACCTACTCCAAGGAATATTCTGGACAGTAGGCTTTAAAAGTAGGTTTTAAAAGCCTTAAATAGTTTCAGTTTAACTGTGGAATAAAGAAAACCCAAAAACATTACAATACTGTAGAGACTGGATTTCTAAGCATCTGCAAAAATAAAATAGAAGTTAACTTCTGTGGTTATTAGTTTAGTGAAATCAAATGCCAATGCATGTAATTATGGATTTAAGAGAGGAAATAACAGATTTATTTGCAGCCTATCAGTCAGAATGTGCCTTATACTGTGTGTAGTTTTATAGTTTTTCATTTTGTTGATTAAGACTCAGAGCATTTAAATATTTCAGACGTGTGAGGACAGAAACCTGTATTCAGCTCCTGGAATTGATTTTTACTAGCTAGAAAAAAGACTGCCTCTCATTTTTATGAGACACGGTGTTAGACAGTAACACCACAGAGGATTTTTTTGTGTTTTATAACGGCTGATCTCTGCCAAAACAGTAGCTTTTCTGTGAGTATCAGTAACTTGAAAGAAAAGGCATGTTCAGAGCATTGAATGTGGTACTTCTCAGTGTAAAGCTCCTGTTACACCATGCTGCCTACAGCCCCACAAAGAGGATTATGTGGGCTCTGTTGTGTCTCCTAACCTTTTTTGAAATCATTTTGTGTGTGTGCAAGACAGAGGTCTGGTAGGGGTGATTTTTAGCTTTAGCATTTTTTTTACTGTTCTTTCTAAATCTAGATGGAACCACTTTGTGTTCTCTCATTTCTTTTCCATTATTTCAGTTGCTTAGAGCAGCCACATCTGCAGCGCTGGAGTTTCAGTGCTTTATCCACGTGTTCTCATGGCAGAAGCAAAAAAAACCACCTTCATTCTGTGAAAGGAATTCTGCAGGTTGTGCCCCAAACCGCAATGAAGTAACTTCCCACATAATTAGGTAGTGCAAAGTTGAGGGAAAGGCTACCCCCAGAGGAACAAGCAGTAGCAGCTACCTATGTTCGTTACAGCAGTCATCTCATTCCTCTTTCCCATCCCGCTTGCCACCTTCTCTCTGCACGTTGCATGGCTCTGTGTGCAGAGGCATGGCTGTAGTAAGCGTGTATGACTTGTCCTTGCTAAGCATTTGGCTCTGTGCTCTCCTGTTGAGCTATTGCATTAGTAGCCTAGTGGGTGAGAAGTTCTTGTGGCTGCCAAGGTGGGCGAGACCACAGTGAAAACAGCCTGGAGATCCATAAGAGCATCTCTTCCAAACAGCTTCTGAGAAGGAAAAGAAAAAAAAAAAAATCCATGCAGGAGAAAAACACCCACCCACCCCACTGCTGCTGTTGTGCTGTTGTTCTGTCCTGGGCAGGTGGCGGTTGTGCCTTTGGACTGAGGAAGGTCCTGTTGTATCTGTCTTTTCACATTAGTACAAATGACTAAAGCTATTCTTTTGGACAGGTGGTTATTAAAATGTCAAAGGTAGCAGTTCTAGGGCAAGGAGTAGTGCTGTGACTCAGTCTAGGTAAGCATCGGGAGACATTAAAGAAAGTGGGAGTTCGTAGCTAACTTGAAGAAAAGCGCTGTGAGGCTTTGATATCTGTGGGGTGTTACTGGTCTGCGTCCTTCAGCACTTGCTGTAGCAACTACAGCCCCGTGAAGGTGCGTGGGGCAGGGCTCAGGAGCCATGCTGCTGCGAGGAGGCTCTGCTGGGGCTGGGAGAACTGTTAAGAGCCTGACAACCTGTGTTACTGACAAGGGAGGAGTTTTTGACATTCATTTGCTCCCTGGAAAATAAAGAGAGAACTGGAAGTTCCTTCTGCCTATTCCCTGAGGAACTGAGCCTTAACTTTTACATTTTGGCAACTGTGCCAACAGCACCAACTGAGATGAGGAGAGTTTATCTAACTGCAGAGTGAGATAAACACCTGTCCTCTGGCTGTCTTCACCAAATGCAAGGCTAGGTATGCAGTACTGGTAAGAGCTCCTGGGAGGAGAGCATGGGAAGCCAGGGGCTGGATCCCTCCCTGTGGTGGAGACGCTTTTATCATGAGCTCTGTGCCGGGCTCTGCAATGGCAATGACCTCTGGCCTTTCCTGCAGGCCAAGATCATGGGAGCTGCGTGCTGCTGCGGGGAAGGAGAGGGGCTAGTGTGTGCCTTGGACCACACAGGCAGTAGCTGATGTTTGAGTTCTGCATATAGAAATGTCTGTTATCCTCTTCAGAGAAATGTAGGCTAGAAATAATCAAACGTGTTGTATATTCATTGCCTGTGACGCTGTCCTTTAGGGTCTGTGGTGCAGGTCTGTAGGAGCTGGTATGCTACAAGTTAAAAATAATAAACCTGATGCATCTTTATACTGCCTACTTTGATCTCCTTGTGCTCTGCTAAGCTGTTCTTCTCCCAACCAAAGGGAGCCAGACTCTGTGTGTTAATGTACATCCTGTCTCCTTCCACACTCCATGTGTGCACACAAGCTGCATATTTTACTTTAGAAACGGCAAATTTGGGTCACAAGTTCAGCAGTTAAAATGATGATGTTACCACATCCTGCTTGCACAGGAAGCTTATTTTTTAAAAAGCTGATAAGTTGAGTCCTCTAGATTTTGTCAAAACAAAAAGCAAAGCAAGCTATTTAAAGCTGCAAAGAGGTTTGGATTCTTACTCCATCAGTTTGCCACTTTGTCTCACGGTGTAGATGTTTAAATTAAAGTGAAAGCCTTGCAGCCTGCTCCTGTGCTGCCTGGACTAACCAGCTTCCTATAATCACCAGGCTGTGATGATAATTGAAAAATATTTTTCTCTCATTATATGTCAAAAAAGTTGTCAGTGTTTTCTGTTGGTTAGTTGGGTTGTATTTTTCTGAGGAAGGATTATTTCTTCATTAATTGGGGGAAAAAATTTATACGCTACCATTTGGTCCAATGAATAGGTGAAAACTGTTTCTCCCTGTAAAACATCCAAACACATTTAAAAAATTGTGCTGGATATTCACATAGCAACTGCAAGACTTTCACTTGTGCAGTGATGCATCAGGGAAAGGAGCTAATCAATCTGGATGCTTGATAGCAAGGAGTGGGAGACATTGACCGTTACTGTATTAGATGAAAAGAAATGAGAGACCTTGCTTATAGTGTAACAGGGGGCCTAAAATGTGCTGTGCAAGTCATGAGCAAGGTGGAAAGCATTGAACAAATGCTATTTTATTTAAATGCAAGGTACTACAAAGTAATGTTACTCCTGGGTTTCATGTGTTCAGACTCAAGCTGTCATTTTTACAGAATCAGATTTTGTGCAGTGTAATCAATTGCTGCTATTTATGTTAATAATACATATCAGCTACAGCACTTTACCTTTCAGATGCTGCAGCTGCACAAAGCAGGCCTTGGTGCTTGTACTGTGAGGTGGCAAAGGTACATAAATACCATCTGGCCTGAAGTGAGGAGAATTCTGTTCTGATGCTAAAGTAATGCATCGTTTCAGTACATATCCTTTGAAAAAAGAGCATTGAGTGGAATGACGGACAATGTGTGACAGGCAACAAAACATAATGAGAACTGGAAACTTCTGAGGATCTGTAAGTTATGGTGTGATTGTTATTAAATGGTAAAATAACCTGCTCACCAGTCGTCAACACTGATTTTGTCTTTGTTCTCTTGTAGGAATGTTTACCCTTGCAGAAGTTGCATCACTCAATGACATCCAGCCAACTTACCGTATCTTGAAACCATGGTGGGATGTATTTATGGATTATCTAGCTGTTGTTATGTTAATGGTTGCCATTTTTGCTGGAACCATGCAGCTGACCAAAGACCAGGTGGTCTGCTTGCCAGTTTTGCAGTCTACTGTAAATTCAAAAGCACAAACCGGCACATCAGGGAAGGCTGACTTTACCACTGTTGAAACATCTACTGGTCCAGGAGAAGCAGCGTCAGTGAGAACGGTTTCCTTTGGAAGTGCCCCTACTGTAACACCTGACATACCTCTGAGCAGAGCTACCTCTTCTCAGTATCAACCCACTGAATCAGGCCAGGAGCTGAAGAAGGAGCAGAAAGATTCTTCAGGTCGTAAAACAAATTTGGATTTTCAGCAATACGTATTTATTAACCAGATGTGCTACCATTTGGCTCTTCCTTGGTATTCCAAGTATTTTCCCTATCTTGTTCTCATCCATACCATCATTTTAATAGTCAGTAGCAATTTTTGGTTCAAGTATCCCAAGACTTGCTCAAAAATTGAGCATTTTGTGTCTATATTAGGGAAGTGCTTTGAGTCCCCTTGGACTACGAAAGCATTGTCTGAAACGGCATGTGAGGACTCTGAGGAGAACAAACAGAGGTTAACTGGTGCCCAGTCCCTGCCCAAGTATGTTTCCACTAGCAGTGATGAAGGAAGCCCAAGTGCCAGCACTCCCATGATAACAAAGTCTGGCTTCAAATTTTCAGCTGACAAGCCGATGATCGAGGTTCCCAGCGTCACTATTTTAGATAAGAAAGACGGAGAACAAGCCAAAGCGCTGTTCGAGAAAGTCCGTAAGTTCCGGGCTCACGTGGAGGACAGTGATCTGATTTACAAGCTTTATGTTGGCCAGACCGTCATCAAGACTGTCAAGTTCATATTTATTCTCTGCTATACTGCAAACTTTGTCAACACCATTAGTTTTGAACACATCTGCAACCCGAAAGTGGAACATCTGATTGGCTACACGCAGTTTGAATGTACACACAACATGGCTTACATGTTGAAGAAGTTGCTTATCAGCTACATTTCCCTCATTTGTGTCTATGGTTTTATCTGCCTGTATACGCTTTTCTGGCTGTTCCGAATACCTTTAAAAGAATATTCCTTTGAAAAGGTCAGAGAAGAGAGTAGTTTCAGTGATATCCCTGATGTCAAAAATGATTTTGCATTTCTCTTGCATATGGTAGATCAGTACGACCAGCTGTACTCTAAGCGATTTGGTGTCTTTTTGTCAGAGGTAAGTGAGAACAAACTACGGGAAATTAGTTTAAACCATGAATGGACTTTTGAAAAGCTGCGTCAACATGTTTCCCGCAATGCCCAGGACAAGCAAGAGTTGCATCTCTTCATGTTGTCGGGGGTCCCCGATGCAGTGTTTGATCTGACTGATCTGGATGTGTTGAAACTGGAGCTGATTCCTGAAGCGAAAATCCCAGCGAAAATTTCCCAGATGACAAATCTTCAGGAACTTCATCTGTGCCACTGCCCTGCGAAGGTCGAGCAGACTGCCTTCAGCTTCCTCCGGGACCACTTGAGATGCCTTCATGTGAAATTCACAGATGTTGCAGAAATTCCTGCGTGGGTGTATTTGCTCAAAAACCTCCGTGAATTGTACTTGATAGGCAACTTGAACTCTGAAAACAATAAAATGATAGGGCTTGAATCTCTCAGAGAGTTGAGACACCTTAAAATTCTCCATGTGAAGAGCAATTTGACCAAAATTCCCCCTAACATCACAGATGTGGCACCACATCTGACAAAACTAGTCATTCATAATGATGGCACTAAGCTTGTGGTACTCAATAGCCTTAAGAAAATGACTAATGTTGCGGAATTGGAACTGCAGAACTGTGAACTGGAGAGAATTCCCCACGCCATCTTCAGCCTCTCTAACTTACAGGAACTGGATTTAAAGTCAAATAGCATACGCACAATTGAAGAAATCATCAGTTTCCAGCACTTAAAAAGATTGACTTGTTTAAAGCTGTGGCACAATAAAATAGTCAACATTCCTCCCTCCATTACCTACATAAAGAATTTGGAGTCTCTTTATCTTTCCAATAACAAACTCGAATCCTTACCAGCCGCAGTGTTCAGTTTACAGAAACTTAGGTGTTTAGATGTAAGCTATAACTCAATCGCATTGATTCCAGTGGAAATAGGTTTGCTTCAAAATCTGCAGCATTTTCACATCACAGGAAACAAAGTCGACGTTTTGCCAAAACAGTTGTTTAAATGTGTTAAATTGAGGACTTTGAGTCTGGGACAAAACTGTATTACCTCAATCCCAGATAAAGTTAGTCAACTGTTGCAGCTGACTCACCTGGAACTGAAGGGAAACTGCTTGGACCGTCTGCCAGCCACGCTGGGGCAGTGTCAGCTTCTCAGGAAAAGCGGGCTCGTGGTGGAAGATCACCTCTTTGACGCTTTGCCCTCGGAAGTTAAAGAGGTGTTGAACCAAGACACAAGCATTCCCTTTGCTAACGGGATTTAGGCTGAGGTGAAATGCACCGGTAGCTGATTTCCAAACGGCAAACGCTAAAAATTATGGCAGTTGTGAGACCATGCATTTTAGAAAGGAGGATTCCTTGGAAGGCAGGACTACTAGCAGGATTAGAAGAGATGTAACAGAGTGTTCAATGTTTGCAGTGTTTTAAAATATTATTTCCAAAATTTTTGAGATGATAAAGAACCTTAATAATCTCAATTCTTTTTTTCTTAAATTGTTTGTAACTTGGATGCTGCCGCTTTTGAATGTTTACAAATTTGCTTGCCTGCTTAAAGTAAATGATTAAATTGATGACCTTTTCTTACTATGCAAGTTATTCCTTAAGGTCTGGATTTACTTTAGTGCATTATGGGGGGTGAAAAACAAGGATAAATGTATACGGTATGGTTCTAACAGCACTTGAAACACATGTTGATGTGCGTGGTTAGTGTTAGCCATCCCTGGCAAATGAAACCAGTTTGGCTGTGCTTTGAACTGCACCAGAACCACCATTTTCCTGCATTAAGGTATGTGGTCTGCATCGGGCCAGGCGTGTTTGCCTTCATTCTTCATCCTCAAGGCCTCATGTTACTGGGTGAGATCTCTTCTGTGGTCCAGTGTGCTGCTCCTTCATGCTGGCAAAGACTGGTCGTGTTCCTGCAGCTGGTCTCCCCCGCAGCTTCCATAAGGCTCCTCTGTCCCACAGCAGTGGGTGGTAAAAGGGAGAATACTGCCACTTGGCTTTCAAGTTGGGGATAGTTTTGATATTTGAACTGTTTCGCAAGGTGACTTCAAAGGCCATTAAACACCAAGTGACTTTACTGCTCGTATTTTGCTCCTCTTCTGAGTTTTCAGCTGGAAAAATCAAGGCTTTTTATGAGTTGGTGATTGTTTTGTTTCTCGGCCCTTGCTTAGAAACTGAGGTGTCTGTTCTGTTTATTAGATCAAAGACAGAGACATAAGAGTTAACAATTTACCCAAATGTGATTTAGCTTTATCACTTACTGTGGTGTGTCTTCCACACCTGGACTTTAACCACAGGACTACCTTTCTCCCCAGCCCCAGCCCAAGTAATTTGGTGTTTTTGAACACTGTTAGAAAACCCTGTGTGCCACATAAGTCATCAAATAAAGAAGAAAGCAGACAGCAGTGAGCGTGGGATTCTTTTGAGGGGTGTTTTTTTGGTGTTTTTGTTTTGTTTTTTTAACTGAGTTTGCATTGCCAGAACCATTAAAGACATATAATCCATTAAATCTGCATAATCATCAGTTGTAAATCTTGGCCATTTACATTCCATGTGTGCAGAAAAGAAGTACTATGCTGGGAGATGATTACATGGTTACTCATGGATTAAACACAATTCCCTATTGTAGTGCGGTCAGGACTGAACTAGTCTGTAGTTCAAGGGACTGTTCTTCTCACACAGAAATCCTCATGCACAGCAATTTCTACTGTAACTTCACCAGAGCTGCCCTGACTTCCACCACTATTAATGAGGGGATAGTTTAGGCCTAGGGGCATTGAGCAGTCAGGAACATTTCAAATACTGCTCTTACAAATCTTGCACATTTTATTGTTAATCATTTACTGTTGGTCATGCTGGGAGGACTGTTCTCCGCTGCGGGTAGCGGTCTCTGAGTACGTACCTGCACGATATGCTTATGTATGTCAGAAGACCAGTTTATGAATAGTCATTTTCCCACTTCTTTTTTGGGGATAGTCTGTTTTTCCACTTGCCAGCAGGCAGTAAACTTGCGATGTTGACAGTTCTGCAACACCAAGTCACAGGTTTGGCGGAATACTTGCAGTTACTGATCTGTCCTCCGCTGGGAAATTTAATGCTAATCCTCTGATTTTTTTTTTGAAGTAGAAGTTAAGGCTGCAGTAGGTGATTTTTTTTTAAGAAACTCATGTGTTTATTTTTGCACATAGATCACTTTAAAATTGCTGGACTATTGACTCTTTAGAAAAACTGTGGAATATACTATTGGTGTATGCTTTTTATTTGCTGTTGAGTGTCATTTCAGCTTCCAAGAAACTGTGCGTAGGAGGGACGAAGAGTCGGAGGATGACGAAGTAATTAAAATATTTAGAAAAATAGTGCTATTTTTCATCTTTTTTTTTTTTTCGTATTTTAATAGAGGAGTCGCACAGAATGCGGCTGTGGATTGATCCAGCTTTTAAAAGTTGGTTTGTTTGGGGTTTTTTTGGTGTTGCCAATGCTCCTACTGTCCCTACTGATGTTCAAAAAAATAAACCCATGTCCACTTCATATGAGTATGGTGTACATAATTTAGACCACTGTTTCGACTAGTTATTAGCCAATTGTACTTCTTTAGACAACTTCCTCCAAAATAAGTATATGTTAAAGTTAATTTCAGGCTTGTGATGCTTGCTCAGCATAAACTCCATTCCATTCTTGGGTTTTAGGAGACTTTCTCGGAGTGGAGAGGAACTGCCCACCATCCCCATGTCGCCTCACCCCAGTCCTTCCTCTCTTTGTGACTGTAATGTTCCTATTTCCTGCGTGTCAACTGACACAGTCTTGCTTTAAAGTCTTGGAAGTTCATCTCTTTTCCATGTAAGGCATGTGAAATATATTTTGCATTTCTATTTGATTTAATAAATATGTTTATATCTTCCTCAAATCTATTTTTTTAATGGGGGAAAAATGTTTGCATAGTAAAATCTCTGATTTCAAGTATCTTATGCTGAACTTGTTCTGTGGTGCCTTTAACCTAAGAAGGAAGAGGTATGAGTTGCTGCTCCTGATAATCCTGTGGGTATGGTTTCTGACTGGAATATACTACTTCAGGATAGGTTTTTTTTTTCTTTCTTTCATACACATAATCTAAATGACCTACCACTGTTTTTATTTTGTTAATGGTGTTTTGCAGAATATATGCGTGGCTCTGAAAGAAAAATTACTGTGTTGATTCAAATGAGAGGAAGTAGGAAATTGCCCATTCTGTTTGCCCCTGCCGCTCTAATGCATTTCTGTGAAGATCCTTTAGTTTTCCAGTAAATTGTCCTTTTTGGAAGATGCTCCTGTGATGCAGGCAGAGCTCTGGCTGTCCTGAGCAGGCATCGGGCCTTTTGGTGTAAGGAAGGATGCTGACACTCGTAAAAGGCTCTCTGCTGCTAAATAAATGGTTTTGCTGTCCTGAGCTGCCCTCTGTGGTAGCAAAAGGTGAAGCCCAGACACTGTAAGTCATGTCTAATTATGGGGGTTCCACTTTGTGGACTCCTCTATTTTTAATAAAAATCTTACAGAAATAGCTGTTCTGTATATTGTGTTTCCATGGATGCATACAGAAATTAGTGGTGTACTGTTATGTGAAGGCAGTGGGCTAGACTGTGATTCCTTAAAGTCAAGTTAAACAAATGAGGTGCTCCTACAGCTGCTGTTAACAGTCATTCTGATTCCTTGCAGGAGCAGATTTTGGCTTTCAGACTTACTGGTTCTCAAGACAGGGAGCCATGCAGGGAACCTGACAGTCCTGAGTGTAATACTTCTCCAGCTTGTTGTGAACATGAAATAAGGCTTCTATCGGGTCTGTGGGATGTAAACCCACGAGGGTGCTAAAGATGAGAACAAAAGCCTTGAATTTGCTGAGGCATCCCAGCATCGATGGCAGAGCCATAGGGCACAGGTGGCAGTGGGCTGAGGATAGCTTTCTGGGCTGCTGTTGCCCATCTGATGCGATTATTGCCTGTGCAACAACTGACCTTGAAGATAACACGGAGTACAGCACCGCTCTTCAGTCCAAAGCAAGGAGGGAGGCTAAACCCATGGCTTGAGACCTGCTTTTGGTTTTGGTGCAGCCTTCTCTTCACCTGGGGAAAAGGTTATTAAAAAGATTTACATTTCCTGTATATATAAACTGGAGACTCTTTAGTGGAGGTGAAATGCATGAATAACTGTGAAAAACACAGGTCTGGTAGAAATGAGGTCATATAGAAAGAATCAAGAGGCACAGACAGTCTTGTCATTAGCTGCATGGCAGAGCCCTGTCAACACGTTTATAATGTGTGATCCCAGAACAATTTGATTTACACAACAAACTATCATAGGAATGGCTAGAAGTTATCTCAATATGTGTTTACACGTGCCACCCTGCCTCGTGCAGAAATAAGGCTCCCTAACGCATTCCTGGCAGGTATTTGGCAAGATGTAGGAACAGGTTTGACACCGATGGAGATTCCAGCCTCTCTAGGCAAGTTGTTTCATTAATCATCTTTCCCATTGAAGAAACACAGCTAGTACCTTAGCCAGACAGCAACTGCTGATGTTCCATTTAGGCCAAACCAAATTATTAGAAATGTATTAATCTATTTGCTTGTAGACGTACAGACTGAGAGACTTCCTCGTGGATGTATTGTGTCCCTAGCAGCTTGGGAGGACTGAAGTTTGGGGTTCCTTTGAGAAGAACTCTGAGGGACAGCTAGCATCAGTTTGGCTTCAGATACAGTGCAGAAAGTTGCGTTCGCCAGTGATGGCAAGGCCATCCGCAACCACGGTGCAGTGCATTTATGGCTGGTCTGCCTCGTCTTGGGCTGCTGGTTGGCATCCTTGCCCTTAGAAAACCCAGCAAAGCCTGGGTGGTCTGTTTGGAAAGACATTTTGTGAAGGCATTTAAGTAAAAGGTTTCTCAGGCAAGTTTGTTGTGGGCACATGTAAGGTGATCCTTAAGATTACCATAATTGACAGATCTGAGACAAATTCTGTAGTGTTTCTAACCTTGGCATTAACCCCTTGCCTCCCACTGTGAATTGATAAAATTGCTGCACAAACTACTGATTAGTTTACAGTGTTCCCTGAATGACTGGCAATTTTAGCACAACAGAAGGCTGTCCACTTGTGCTTGTACAGTGTGTTCAGCACTTAAACCAAAGGCATCAAACATTGACATTGCAAAACCCTGTGGGCTTACGCCGTGACCAGTTTCCCAGGACAGCAAATCATTCCCCATGCTGCCAAAAGGAGGGAAAGCTGTGTTACTGAGTACAGTTGTTTCTGTAGCAAAGATGAAGCTTTAGAACTAAGCTCAGAAACAGATTTTCCAAGCTGATTACAAACACATACCCATTCCACGATAAAAGTCATGAGAGATGTCATTTCTGGCAGATGCTGAAAATAGTTGCTGTAACTCAGCCAGGCATGGGTGAAGAAGTGGCAGTTCTTCAATGCTGCACATCAACACAATACAACTCAAGTGAGAATCTTTAAAACCACATGCACTGGATTTTGGCCAGGCTGCATCTCTCTCCCTTCCCTGAAAAGAACAGCCCCTAAGCCCTTTTGCAATTATTACCACCAGGACCTTTGTTCTGTCTTGCCTCAACAGCACATTGCCCCTTGATGCTGGAGGTAACGTAGGGTTATTGGTTTAATAATGACTGTTTGGGAAGAATGCCATCATCTAAATTAACACCACAGTCGCTTTGCAGGAAGTCTTTCAGCACAGAGCAGGTCTGTTCCCATAAAATGAACATGTTGTGCCCATAAACAACAAAATCTTGATTTGGGACTGGGTTGCATAGACCATTAGGAATAAACGCACGAGCACATTGCTGTTCTGCTAACCGGTTCTGGGTTGTTTTGCTGCTTCAGGTGGTTTGTAAAAGTAGATTTTAAGACCTTTCCCCTAGCACTGTCCTGCAATGTCTCTGGAGCCAATGTTTGCTGGTTTGCCCCAGAGGGTATTGCTGGAGCTGCCCTGGCAGAGCTGGGGTGGGAGAGAGCATGGGTGCCACCACTGCTGCCGGCACCCTGTGGAGGCTCCCCTCTGCTGGGGCAGCGGGATTTCTCTCACCCCTCCTGGGTGATGATGCCGCATGAGATTGTGTCCTTAGCTACAAAACAGAAGGAATGCTGTTGAATGCAACCTATTGCCAAGTGTCATGTCTGAAAGATGGGGGTCGTGATAACAGCAGGAAATGCAGAATAAGGAGGGGAAAAAAAAGGGGGGGGGGGTATAAATAGCCCTGAGAGGAGGTAGAGCGCCCACCCCCATCTTGTAATTTCAGCAGTTTTTGAAAGACTGTGTAAAATCTGGAGCACAAGTTACAGAGGCTTGTCCCTAGAGCCAAGCTGAAACCCTCAGAGCACCCTATGGCTCTCTGCCTTTTCTTTCTTTCTTTACCTCTTTCTTTCTTTACTTCTGTCCCCCCCTGTCAGACAGGACCTTAGGACACCTGTGTGGCTGCTGCTTGTGTGCTGTCCTTCCCCTTCTGCTGCCGTTCAAGTATCTGTGATAAGCTTGTCCCTGCAGAACTGTCAATGCTTGTCCTGGCGCGGCTGTAGCAGGCTGCTCCCCTGCCCTGGCTGCCAGCTGGGCAGTGCTCTGCAGGGGGGTCTGCAGGGAGACCCCTGGCACTATCAGGGGCCAGAGCCTAATCTTGGAGCTGCAGCTTCTCCTCCCGAAGGGGTGCTCCCTCCTCCAGCTGGCCGGTGACTCCCGAGTGGGGCAGAGCCCTGCTGAAGCTCCCTCCCAGCTGCCAGGCTCCCGCTCCAGGGCTGCTGCACGGAAGCGCTACAGAGTGGGTGATGCTGGGCCTGGTGGGGTCCCGTCCTCCTCCAGGTCTCACACAGCCTGGGGGAACCTCACTTTTCCTGCACTCCTCTGAGGAAAGGGTTTCCATAACGCCCTTAAGTTGCCATTTCTATAGGCATCCCCATGGCTTCTGCTGTTTTGTGTGTCCTAACAGCCTCCCCTATCTTTGTTGGAAACGTGGTTGTGTGTTTCTTACCCTGTTTGTAAAGGACGCAGAGAGCACCTGACAGCCCCTCTGCAGTGAGTCACCCCTTGGAGGTTTTTTCTCTGCCCTAGGTTAAACCCCTTGCTTCAGCCTTTCTTCAGGGGTTGTTTGCATGTGTGTTTTGTAACTCCCGCTGCTCTCTCCTGAGTCCTCTCAGTTTATTGGGTTTGGTAAAATTAGCGGTGTCTGTAACGGGACGCGGGCTGAGGCCTCCCCCAGCATAGGGCTGCTGACCCTGGGGACACGCAGCCAGAACAGGACCCCCCAGGAGCAGCAGTGTCACGCCGCCTGTCCGGGTTGTCCAACCCTCCAGCTTGCCCCTCCTTGAGTAGGCAGCACTCCACAGGAAGGGAATTCAGAGGCAGTTTTACAAGGTGACTTTGGTCTTACGGCTGAGCAGGGAAGAGTGTCGGGGTGTCACACAGCCTCAGGGTGACCCTGCCCAGGGGCAGGTGACTGCTGCTGTCCTCTGCTGTTTGGCTTCTCCAGGCCCAGGGGATGTATCTGAAGGTGGTGGCTGGTCTCAAGCCCTCTGGGCTCTTCCTTATCATGAGTTTTGTCGTGGGCTTCCCACACTGTGGCTGTAGTGCAGCTGCGAGGGTGTCCGATGGATGTGAAAAGCTGGGCAAGCGGAGACTCTGGGTATATGCCCTGGTCTGTAGCGCTGTAATGCACAACAGAGCTGGAAACCAGACAGGTGCCTATCAGGACCTCGAGTTTTAACCTATGAAAACTGGGACACGTGCTTAACAAAAGGCAAAGGCCAGCTGGGTTGTAAACTGATTGCTGCCAGTATCGATGTTTATGCGTATTTGAGACCTAAGAAAATGCTAGCATGATCTGACCCCAGAGAATGAGATTTGTTTCTAGCTGCCTTTGTACTAAAATCTTAGTATTATGTATAATTTGCTTAACTAGTAAATTAGCTTTTAAATTGAGCATGTGGAGCCTGTGTGAGGTGGCGCTGTCCCTGTGAGCCAGCACTAGTGTGGATGAACAAATCACACACGGTACTTGGGAAAGCTCCTCAGTCCTTCACAGCTATTTATGGCTGAGCACATGTCCCTCTCACCGCAAATTTCAGCCTTTGCACAGAGCATGGGTGATTTCCCCAGGTGCTGGTGGCCTGAAACCACAGTGACCCGGTGCCCTCTCTGCTGGACAGGGGTCAGCTCCAGGAGTCCACGCAGGCATCATCTAAGGAGCCTTGGCATGTCCTCTCTCAGGGACTGTTCTTTTTTCAGTTTAGGACTAGCAAAGCTGGCAGGCTGCAATTTTGAACTAGAACTGTACAGAAGAGGCCTTAATTAAATAATTTCTCTGAAGTAATTAAAAGACTGCAAAATGATCATGTAGACAGCACCATGGTTTGAAACCTGCCTTTCTCCCTGCCGCCAGGCAGTCAAGCTGAGCTTGGTCACCTCTTCCCCAGCAGAGCAGGTATGCTCCCAGCCAGGGTGTCTCTGCAGGAGCTACCCCACAGAAGAATTACACCCACAGTGACAGGTAAGTGCATTTTCAGAGGAAGGCATTCCAGGTTACCATCCCATATAGACAAGGTCCTAGTGCCTGTGGGGCTTTGTTCATCTTTGTGCTTGCATTGATCAGCCTTGGCAACGTGTTTAACTCTGAATGTATTTGTTTAATTAAATGCTTTTAACATTCGTTACAGGACTGCTAATTGCTGACTCCTCCAGAAGAGCTCCACAGCAGACGGGATGTGAACCACCGGTGAACAGCCTGGGTGGGAGTCAGAGGGTCCCAAAATAAGTGTCATAGCTTTACAATCTGCTGCTCTTTCCTCACCAGACTGAGAAAGGGCTGGCTTGGAGGAGGCGTCAGGGATCCAGCATCTCTGG
The DNA here is from genome assembly GCF_015220075.1 of Falco rusticolus. Lineage (NCBI taxonomy): Eukaryota > Metazoa > Chordata > Aves > Falconiformes > Falconidae > Falco > Falco rusticolus. Next base: position 18,115,728 of record NC_051197.1, read on the forward strand.
AGTTTTGTTAGGCTGCAGTCAGTGCTCCTGAAAGCCTGAAGGGCTGCTGCTATTATTAGCAAAACGTTGGCAGTGTGATTAGCTCTGTGCAAGACTTAAGTTCAAAGAAGCTTAAGGGATGAACAGGCAGATGCAGACTGGACTTAGGCACTACATATTATGGCAGTCCTATGGGATGTGGAAATAGGTGTGTAGACGCTGCTTCTCCACGTGTTGTCCTGCTGGCCATGGCACTTCCAGTGCTTAACAGCTAACGCGCCTTGGTGTGAGCTACTGTTCTTGCGTGTATTGAGAGCAGAGCGGAGCAGGTGTGGCAGGGAGGGATTCCCCATGCTGCGATGTGCTGCGGAGCTGGGCAGGTTTGCAGGACTTGGGGTACAAATGCCCTGAGCCCCAAGGCTCCGCAGCCCCACTGCTTGCAGGGCTGGCTCTGTTCCTATCAACAGCTGTGAACTGCACATCTTGGGAAAGAAAAACAAACCTAAACACTTGGTTTAGTAGAAAAGTATTTTGGTGTGGTGCTGTTTTGGAGGTTTGCAGCTGTGAAACTTCTCGCTACGGAATATTGGAGGAATATTGAAATTTTGTAGTCTCAAAAGGAAGCAGAGGAAGTTCATGGGAGTACCCTGGGGAGAATTAGGGAATACGTGGATTAGGGAATACCACCTCTGCCATGGCGTGGCCCTGGCTTTTGCCCTGATTTTTCTGTGTTATCTGCAGCACCTCCTCTGGCTGCTCTCAGAACCGGAGGCTCTCTGATGAAATGCCCCGGTGGAGAGCAAATGGCCGCTGTGCACTGTGCGAGCCTCCTTCCTCCCCTCGGGGTGCACCACAACTACAGCATCTGCTCCAACCCCAGAGCACAGCAGCGTGGCTGCCAGCCACGGGCATGGCTTCGATTCCTCCATCATGACAGCTTTATTACAGGCTGCTTGGGATAACTTTCTGTGATAGAAAATACCTAATTTCTCTGCCTGGCTTTTGTCCATCCTCCACAGCACATCCCCCTTCTGCTTTTTCCAGACTGGCCTGCAGTGTTGTCTGGGCACAGAGGCACCATCTGCTTGAAGGGAAGAGGCATTACTACTCCATGCAAGCTACAGCCTTTGATAAATACTTCTTGGGTTGTGTCACACAAGCAGGCCCAGAGCGCGCTGTGTGCCCCAGCTGCTCGCCGTGCCCTGCTCTGGGGGCTCCTTGCTGGCAGTGGCCCCTCTCCTTCCTGCCCTGGGCAAGGTGCCCTGTCGCTTGCTAGCTCCTGTGTGGTCTGAGCTCGTACAGCCCTCAGAGGCTGGCTGCAGCATGGACTGCCATACAGGAGACAAAGAAGGAGCTTCAGACATTGCTGGCAGAGGGTACTTGAGTCCCACAGCTGCCTGAACAGGGCGACGAGGGACTGTCAGGCACCCACGCCGTCCTCCCTGGTTTGTGTCAAAGACGAGCATATGCCCCTGGCCTGACACCCGGGGAGGAAGCAATGAGCAGGTGGTGCTTGGGTTTTGCTCATGTTGGGGCTCCATCACCTCACCAACATGCTGAGGGTTGCTGGGGGTGTGCTGACAGAGCAAGCCAGGCATTTTGGAGCTGGCTTTTAAATGCAAAGATGTTTCCAGCCTGAGCAGAGCAGGGTGGCTCTTGTTCTGTCCTGGAGCAGTCACCACATTTGGAGACGCAGCTCTTGTTGCTCTCTGTGAGTTCTCACACAAAGGCAGTGGCTAAATGGCTGTCAAAGGCTGGGCTGGTGGAAATCTCTGGTTTCTAACGTTGCAGACTTGGAAGTCAGGCACAGCTTGTGAGATTAATGTGATGATTACAAGGAGTTTGGAACTGGTCCTAACACATCACAAAAAGCAAAGAAATCCTGCAGTTCAATGTGCTGTTGTGTCTCTCCACCGCTCAGCATTCAAAGCTCTGTCATGCAAAGGGTAGGGTTAAATGAGCTTCAGTGAAACTATCCTCCAAAAAACCCAGGATGCTTCTCAGAGCTTGATCACTAGCTGGGGTGGAGGTGAACTGTTTCTGCCTGACCCCTTTTAATGGACTTTTTTCTGTTCCCAAAATGTTTATTCTTAATTCCTTTGGCTTCACATCCAAAACAATTCAAAGCTTGTTTTTTTCCAGATGCCTCTTTTGAAAACTGCACACTTGAGCCATTGTGCACGGCAGCTCCGATTTCAACCTGCTAAAAGTTTGACAACAATCTCTGCAGTCTTTATTTTCTCTTCCCTGTGGCTTGGATTTTGTTTGGGTTTTGAGTTTGGTATTTTTTCTGGCAGAAATTTCTTTGTTACAGTCAGGCTGACAGTGGCCTACAACATCGTTCTTGGATTAAAAGACATATGGCATTTGTAGGGGTCTTTTATATGTTTCTGAATCCCAGTTATTTCCCTGTAAGAAACTACAGGCTGTCCTGGAGCTGCTGAAATGAATCAATTGGGTGAACGCTTTTTCTTCTCTTTTGCTGCCAATTTGAAACAGTGAAAAATCTGGCTAAATCCTTCCTCCCTAATAAAATCTGGTGCAAAACTTCCACTCGTTTGCAGGAATTGTTCTACCACAGCACCCTATCAGTATTTGGAGACCACTTTCTTCCTGAAAGGATTTTACTGTACATTCATGCTAACATCATCAGAAAAAAAGCCCCCTCTAAATTCAGGGCTGAGCTGTTCTGGAGATGCTGCCATCCTTCATTAACTAATTTGCTGGTTTATTAAAACCAAAGACCTGTGGGGTACATTTCTGTGCCAGACCTTCTCAATGGGCTAGTTGTGCAAGTCAGGGCTCAGTGCTGTAAGGGTTGCACAATCCAGCCCTTCAGCTTCTGTAAGAATACCCTTTTACAAACTTTAAGATCAGGAGAAGGACCTGCGATATTTTTACTTTGGTGCAGCTCTCTAGCAATGAAGAACTGTGTGTGGGGGGTGTTTGTTTACTGGGCAAACACAGCTTCAGAATCCTGCAAGTGAAACCGCCTTTGTTGATTTTCACTGTCCAAGGCATGCCAAGAGCAAATGCAAATACAGTATAGAATGTGGATCTTCAAATGCTATTGGGGGGTAAATGTTTACAAGGACATGAGTAACAGGCAAAAAAACATGCTTGTGGCTGAAAAAATTCCAAGCTTTATGTTTTCCCTGTCTTTGCCGATCTGGTTCAGCCAGGGGAACAGCAGCAAGCGCCTGGTGGCCAGCCCTGCCCTGGTGCCTGGATCCAGAACTAGGCAGGGAGCAGCTGTAAGACTGAGCAGGCAGGTCACTCCTCGTATCTGCTTTGTGTGTTTCGCTGAAGGCTCAAGAGGCGAGCCAGCTGGTGATATTCATTCTGGTGGCATTGAGAAGCAGACACTAGCCTGCTGGGAAAAGGTCCAAGACCATCAATTCATTTTCGTTTCCTATGCATCAGTTAGATGGTGAGAGTATCGATTTAATCCAAGAGCTAGAATCAACAAATCCATACCCACGGCTGCTGAAATATAGCTTTGCTTTTCTTGTTACTTAGAGCATCTGGGAAGTGGCTTTAAATGGACAGCTTCCTCTTTGAGGAGGGACATGGTGATGGTCCATGGAGAAACAATTGCTCTGGCACAGCCCTCGCTAGGCTGGATGGATCCTGGCCAGGTGGGACATTACCTTTGCTGTTGTGGTCAGTTTACAAATTTCTTTAATTTGCTGAAGGAATTGGGCCTGACAGGGCTATAGGACTTCACAAACAACTTTAATTTTCTTTTTCTCTATTCTTACTCGGATCCTCAGGTGAACGTAATGTGAGACGACATGAAGTTCTGACTCAAAACTCCCCATCCTACAGCTGACATCCTAGGTGACCCTATTCCACGTTTAACAGGCTCGTTTCTGTGTTTTAAATGAATACATGGGGATCCCTGACCTTTTCACTTGAGGTAAACGTGTATGCCAAGGGAGGGTATAATCACAGCACATGGTGATGTTCCAGTGCTGCCTTTAATTTGGCTGGGCTGACTAGCAGTGGCACAGATGTCAACAAGGAGTGTTGAGACTCTCTACTTTAAGTGTCTGTAAAAATACGCTTCCTAATGTTGTTGGCACGGCCCTGCCTGTGCACACAGGAACCCCACCTTCACTTGCTAGTAGGTGGCTCTGATTGCCTGTGCTTCTGGTGCCAAGGAATTTTGCAATTTTTTGGTGTAACTTGGATGGAAGGTGGTATTTCAGTGTTTTTTCTGTGTTTGCTGCTTTTGCTCTCCTTCCCTTGGTATGTATCTTGGAAAGTTTATACATCTTAATGAAATTATGCAAAGGGGACGCATTGCCCAAAGGAAAGGAGAAAGTGGAAAAATTATATAAGCTTCCAAAAATAATATGGAAACAGGGTGGGGTTTTTTCTGAAGTACTGAAAGCCTGGTTTAGATGAGCGAATTAAAATTGCGGTCATATACTGAAAAGACAGTATGAGTGTCTGCTAGGAAGGCCCACCTGACTGGGACCCCCACCAGCACAAGTGTTACCACAGAGTTTTGCTGCTGTAGCCAGGGGTTTTCCAGGGGACAGGCACTGGGATGGCCCCTTGCAAATGCCATCTGATGAATCATGCTTTTCTGAGGTGCTTATGGAGCAATCTTTGGCTCTGCATCCTAATTCCACTGAACAAGCACCATGCAGGAAAAATTCCTTATACATAGCACGAGGAGGAGGCTAGAGCCAGTCTAGCTCACATCAGTTCCAGGGGCAGCTGTCTAACATGCGGTCTCTGAGCCACACGGAGCTGGAGCTACCCTTTGCACGGGGGCAAGAGCTGGGCAACCAGAGTGCTTGGGGCCAGTGTCAGGCTTTACCCATGGTGTATCCATTTCCAAATCCCAGTATTTTGCACGCAGGAATGTGGCAGGAGCCAAGGCAGACCCATTGCTTCGTGGAGCTAATCCTGGAGCTCTGGAGCTGTCCTGGGGTATCTGGGCCTAACATTATGCTAGATGTTTGCATTTGATTTTTGCTTCTCGTGGAAAAATACATAAGCACATATCCCTCACACTAGCTCTCTGCTAGCTCGCCTGTAGCTGCTGGAGCCATAACTGGGAAAGGAGAGAGAAAAAGGAAGACAGATGTGTCTCAGCCACAGGGAAGATCTGGGTCAGAGCCCATAACAAAGCCAGTTCACCAGTGCCTATGGCTGGAGGTGAATGGACTGGGTGGTAAATGTCCACAGGAAGGGGGAATGTATGCATTTCTTTTTTGTTTGAATCCTGATTTGGCCTTCCTGTCCCAGAATGCTTAACATAGGCGACTTAGAAAAGAAAGATACAAATCTACACAGCTCCCTCCCATAGCTACCTAAGATACTTCTGGGCTGTGTGCGGGGGAGTCTTAGCAGTGAAGGGGGTGAATCCATTAACTTGGTTGGAGATGAGGTTACATCTCCCTTGGTAGCAAAAACAGGTGAGAAAAGCTGCCTTTGAAGCCCCCATCACCCTCCGATGTTCACTTCTGTGCTTCCTCAGAAGGTCCTTTCAGGACAGCTCATTCAGCTGTTTGTGTGGCTGCACATGAACTAACTGGAAGGATCAGATTTTTAAAAGCCCTCAAAAGGGAGGGGTTGTGCACCTGTGCAGAAAACCCATGTTGTGCATCTGTATCAAGATCTATAATTGTGGTTAGATGAGGTTATCTGCATTAAAGTGCTCCTGGGTTGGGACCACAGACTATGAGGCTAGCTGGAACTGCATGCCCAGAAGGTATATGAGGATGGAGCATGGAGCTGAGTGAAATCGACGTTTCACTGGGATTTTTGAGAGGCAGCCAGCACTGGTTTCAAAGTGCTCTCGAGTATCATGGAGGAAATGTTGACAGACACTGCAATCCTCACGCTGATGAATGCGCTCAGGCTGCGGAGAGCATCTCAACATTCACGCCAGGACTTGAGACCCAAAGTAACAAGTGCAATGGAAGAGGAGGAGGAAGCAAAAGCTGATACTGAGCAGATACTTTCTGTTGCTTTCTAGACGAGCTGCTTTGGGCTCAGCAGAAGCAGCTGTCTCCTGGAGAGGCAGAGCTGCGCTGTGGAGCAGAGCAGGCAGAGTTACCAGTGCAGAGGTCTTTTTTCAGACCTTGGAGTAATGCTTGCCAGGGCAAAGCTGAGGAGATGTAAGACCTTCATCAGTGCCAAGCCCCTCATCTCCCTGACACCCTGGGAACTGCTGCCCTGGCTGCTGACACGCATGGGAAGGTGGCGGGGGGGTGGGTGGCACAGCACCCACCTTTTGCAGTGAATAAACCTACCCCCTGTCTCTGGACCAAGGCTCCAAAGTGGGTTCAACAGCACTATTATTGAGCTAACAGTGTGTAACCATCAGACGTTTCACAGAAACCAGAGTGTTTGAATGTGAGGCTCCTTAGTGCAGGTTAATTCAAAGCACAACAAATGGAAAGCACAGAGGAGCATTATTTTAAGCATTAAATTTTCAGATTGTACTAAACGCACACTACATGCCCAAACTCGATTCAGAAACATGTGCAGCACATGCAGGTTTTTTGAGCCTTCGTTGGTAAAGTGTTTGCTGAAATTTCTGTCATCCTTGAAGTGCATGGGAAGCAGCATGCATGCAGTCTGACAAAGAGGCTGTAGCTATTTTCTTCTCTTACACATTTTAAAGGATTCTGTGTACAGTCCGTGTTTTCATGAAACTATGTAGTGATTCCCCTATAAAATGTCGAAAACTTGAAAGTAAACCGTTATGTGAAAGTTTGACTCTGTACCATGGTGTACACACTATATCATAAATCCAGCAAAATCAGATGGCAATTTTCCCTTCCTGCACTATGGGGAAATACCTTCTGCAGACCAGCTCCTTTGGTAGTACGCACCAACATAACACAATTTAAGGAAAAAAGTGCTGAGCACATTCATGGCAGGATGTATTGGGCCACGTGGAAATTGTTCCTGGCATGAGCTAATTTGGAAACACAGGAAAAAATGTCTGAAATGCACATCAAACCATATACTGACATTCTGGTGATTCTATCACAAATCTTGTAACAGTTAGTGTTTGCTGTACATGTCTGACGTCTGACTTGAAAGCATGGAAACCTGAGCTTCAAGTAACAATAAAAATTATAAATTAAAAATGAGAAAAACTGTTGTTCAGAGTCATGATGAAAAGTTCAAGAACAAAGCCCAAGAGCAAAGGCTTGGAAAGTGGCCTGCAAGTTCAAATAAAGATACCCTCAACCTCCCCTCCTTCCTTTTTTTTTAAACTTATTTTTAAATTCTTGAATGAACTCACAGCAGTTTTGAGGGTGCACGGGCAGCCTCCTACCTCTGTGAAAAGTTCCTGCAGGAAGCCCACATCGTAAACTCTTCTAAGCTTACTGCAGCACGGAAGAAAGCGAGACATGCCGCCTTCTACCCGCTTCCCTACAAAAGCTGTAACAAATATGTTACCACGTCCCACTAACTGTGCAGAGAAAGAAGCTCAGACGTCAGAGCGGACACAGCAGCCTGCCACGCGTTTTCTTCGGCTCCTACGGCAGGGGTGAGTTTCCGGTTTCTGAAGAGCTCCCTTTACGGGGAACTGCTTGGAGTAGTGCCTTCTCATCTGGGGCTCTCCTCTTCAGGCCTCTCTTCGTCTTTCTGTAGCAAGCCCATGGATTTGTCTATACAAGCCACAGTCACAAGGAGGACTAGAAGCCAAGAACTTTGGCCTCAGAAGTCCTCAGCCACTTGAACTGTATGAAAAAAATCACCCTACAAGATTTCATGCTTTTTCACATCTCTCTTGTTTAGCATTCTTGTCTTCACAGTAACACTATCCTAGTTAATGGTGACTTATTTTAAAGGGAATTGAACACACCTTTATACTCGAGATAAGTTGTCTGACTGCTGCTGTGTGCTGCAAGTATTATTTATCGTCACATTTTTTATCTTGGAACCTCACAGCTTCTCATACATGCTACTTCTATCTAAAAACTGTTTTGAATGTAAATGTACTAGCCAAACTTTCTAGAAAAACGGTGTGAATAGACCCTTGCTGTGAAGGGTACACTGTTATTTCAGCTACTGTGTGTATGAGAGAGATGGCATATGCATTTTAAATCTACTTAAATGCGAAGTTTCTTGTAAGGAAGCTGGGTTTGTGCCCTTTCTAATACATAAGTACCTACACAGAAAAGTTGAAAAGTATTGCCAATTAATATGTATGTTTGTGTTAATTATCTGGGGGGTTTTGTGGGTTTGTTTGGTTTGGTTTTTTTTTTTTTGAAGGACAGGGAAGGTTAGGCAGGGAGTATGGCACAGACATCTCTAACATTGGGGCAAATAGACACGTAATAGGCAACTGAAAGAAGTGCTCCAGGACATCCGTGGCATGACTGACAGTGAAAGGGCAATGAGCAATGACAAATCCTGTTCCTTCTTTGTTTAGGGCACCCACGCAGCTCTGACTCTTCCAGTGCGGAGGCTACAGGGCAAACAGCCCAGCCAGAGTCCTACACACCTCCAGCAGCACTTTCCTGCAAGATTAGATAACTAGAGCTGGCCTCCAAGGAGTGTAAAGTAAAAGTTATACATCTAAAAAGCAATAAGCATAATGGCTCATAAGTATTTGCATGCAAGAGAAGTAAGGCACTTCACTGATAGTTTGCCAATTACTAATAAGCTGCTCTGCAAAAAGATCCTTTTTCCTCTAAGGCTGTGTGATAATGAAGCTGATATCCTTTCTCTATTCCCAACGAACCAGCAGTTCAAAATCATGCCAAAAAACAACCAAAGCCTGAAATGGGTTCTACTGCCCTCACTTCCGATGTTCCACTGTGACCCAAAAGTTATAGCAAATACTTGTTCCAGCAAGTGCGCACTGCTGCTTGTGGGATGCTGATGGGGCTCCAGTGGGGCTGTAGCAGCATGCAAGCTCCAGCAGGTCTGTGCTATGGCACATTTGAAACCTTCTAGTCTTTCCCATAAAGGAGCTATATGAAGAGGTTTGTTAAGTTTGGTTGACTTTTAATCTATATTCTAAGTGAGGTTTTTTTTTTCCTGTAGGAAAGGATAACATGATTAGTATGTTTCTGCATCACAATGTTTCCACTCTGTCCTCCACTCCCTCCTGCTGAATTTTAGGGTGTTTTTTACGCTTGTGTTGTACAATATATACATATAGACATTGTAATACTTCAGCTTTGGAAACCCCGTATTATGGCTCTGATTTATGGTATGATGACAGACATAAGAGCCCACTGAAATCAGCGTGGCTCTGGATGGTTACCATGGTTCTTCTGCGAGGCTCAGATGGAAGGATCTGCTTCTATGCTAATATCTAAGAAGAAACAAAGAAAATTAGATTTCATGTTCTAGAAAGAATCGATGCAATTTTCATGTTCCTGCCCCACTCCACATTGCCCTAAAATGCAAAGAAAGCCATGTCCTGAAAATATCAAGTGTCGGTGGAAATGTATGTTAAAAATTAAAAAAAATATTAAAAAAATACATTCCACTGCTGTGAATGCTGTTTTAACAACATTGGAGAGATGTGCTGTTGGAGTGATGTGCTCCTGGAGACTTAAATATTGTGTCAATCACACTTGCTCTAAACAGAGTTAAGAGACAGAGAGCTTTCATCAAAGCCAGAAGAACACCACCCCCCCCCCTTACTGTTGATGAGATTTAGATTAACCCCACAGCAATGAAATACAGAGGATTTGTTAGCATTAGGCCTCCACAATTGCTAGTACCTGGTTGCTAACCCAGTGTCAGCAGCAACTGAGGGTCATTTCACAGAATTTCTTCAGGTTTTAGACAATGCTTTAAATGAAAGGGTAGAAGAAAGAGGAGGAGAGGGTGTGGTAGTTACAGCATTGAACTACAGAAGAGCTGTATTTCACAGTAACTGTGCTGCTGTGTGTGCTTGGAGAAATCACCGATTGTTCTCTTATCGCTGTACTGCTCTGAAGAATTTAAAAAACCTCCATGAAAACAAACCCAGGGAAGCAGCAGAACATGAATTCAACAGCAGAATGGGATTGCACAGGGAGATTCTACACTGAACTGAAACATTCATGTTTTGGATCATTGAGAACGAATGAAGTACAATACTGGTCTGTTCCCTTTCTCTTCTTATGTCTCCATTTTGTTTTGCTTTGCTTAGCTTAGATTTTTTCCTTTTTGGAGTCCTGCAGGGAGGAAAGAAGGAGCCTTTGTTTCAAAAAGCCTGAAACCAACAGTGGCCCATTGATCATAATTAAGTCTAAAATAATACGCTTTTGCTGACCTGTTTGTATTGAATCCAAAAAATTGTGTGTTATACCTGCTGTAGCCTTGGTGTGCCCCCAGATCCAGTTTCTTCTCCCTGAGCTTCTGGTTCTGGGACAATAACTTTAAAAGCCCAAATACACCTGTGTGTTTGCAGGGCTGCATGTGAAAGCATCTCCTCTTCTGTCTGGTGCCTGAAGTGCTTGTTGGTATGAGAACAAATTTTTCACAATCAGATGTTCTCTTTGTCGTGTACCTTCACTTCTTTGACAGGCTGCAGTCCCCATAACAACATCTCTGTTGTCAATAGCTTTCTCTGATTGTGAAGTGACACACAGGAGAGCAGTAAGTCTTGTAATAACACTGGGAGGTTGCACGTAAGTTATAAGTAACCTCACCATGATGTTCATGGGCCCAGTTCAGAGCTTCCTGAAGTCTATATGAATAGTTGCCTGATTTCAACGATCACTGGTTTCTTCAGGGGCTGCTTCTAATCTTTTTAAGTCAGATTTTTAATATGACAAAATACAGAGGCTTAACCCTGTGCCTCTTGGTAGCCTAGGATGCTCTAATGAGTAAACATGCTAATGGATTAGTCACAGAACAGAGCTGCTTTAGGAGAATAGTGGAGAGATTCACAGAAAAAGGTGCCTTTTTGGCATCATGTCCTTTATCCTACAAATGGGGAGTGTTAGGTGCCTCGATCCTGCTTCTGCCCATTCTCAGTTGGGGTCTTTACAGAGGCCTGCACCACACACACAGGCAACGTGCACAGCCCAACCCTGGTTCTAGGGATGTGTGCTCATGGAAACCCCCCTTCAAGGGTCTTCAGTACCTGTCTCCGAGACCGCTCATTCAACTCACCAACTAGTCTGGCTTGGAGTTCATGAGCAGATCACATGCACAGACACAGAATAGAGAACATGATCACATGGAAAATAATTAAAACCAGAATTTACAAGGAAGATAGGACAGACAGTGGCAATCAGTCACAAGGCTCAGCCACACATACTGACCAGCAGCCTGCTTATATGCAAGCAGTCCTTTTTATTCCCCTTCTCCAATCCACATCAATCTTTTTTGTTCTTCCCCAATCTACTTTGTTCCTCCCTTCTTTGTCTTTGGCCTTTTCCCCAAATATCTCATAATAATCCTGTATCATTTTAACAGTCTCCTGTTCAATCCCAGCGTTTCCCTCTTAGGCACCTCATTATAAATCCTGTTCTCCTTTATGCAGTAGTCCCCTTAGGTTGCATAGCGTACCAGAGAGTTTCATTTGTTGAATCCCTCAGCAGGTTTCACACCAGGGAAAGAGCTAAAACATTCACCTTTGGATAGTCTTAGGGGCAGCTGATTCAGATGAATCAGGTTTCCTGGATCTTTGTGTTTATTTTGAATAACCATTAGCCAGATATTCTTACAATGATCACAGATCTATCTATTCTGCATGATTTCCTCTCTTCAGAGCTGCTGATTCACTAGCTTTTCATTAGCCATCTCATTTGGCCCAGCCAGATACATTGGAGAGGGGTGAGAATCCCCTTAGTGCATTCCTCAGCAACTCATCCCGCAACACGCACTGAGTCCGCAAGCAGAAATGATATTTTACAGTTTTCACTGCTGTGTGTTTCAGGCCGCCTGGGAAAATGAGGTTATTCACACCACCTTTGGATTTTGTGCACGTATATGCTATTTTTTAATTCATCACCTTTTTTTTATTTGGCATACAGCAAAAGGCATAGAGCTGTGCCCATGCATTTTATTGCATGGGGAAAAAAAAATCTTCAGTATGTTTTTTTCTTGAGACATCTGTGCCAGGCTATGGTGAAGCGGCAGACAGGCCCTGGGCAGGCTGGCCTGGCTTGCTGGGGCGGATCAGTGGCGTTCCTGGTGGAAGCCTTTCAGCAGGAGCCCCTGTGCCTGTACACCCCACATGCTGGCCTGCTCCCTTCTGCAGGGCAGTGGGCTGCTGCCCCTCGCCCCTGTTTGCAAGCACAAGGCTACAGCACAGGCTGGGCAGCGCTGCGCTGAGCTGTGCAAAGAGGGCCGCGGAAAAGAGGCTGCTGTGTTGCAAACATGGGGCATACAGCCCTGAACGTATAGCAAAATGCCTGTTGTGTAAGTCTCGTGTTCAGTGCAAGGAAGCTGTTCGGCCTGCATGAAGGGTGCACGGGGCGCGCAAACAAGTCTGCGTGAGGGCTGTTTGGACCTTGGTATCACTGCTCTGCCCAAGCATAACATACCTTTGGCTGAGAAGTCAGCGGTAAAGCCGCAGGAAAGATTCCCTTCGGCGGGGGATAACCATTTCCTCCGCACGGCTTCCCCCGCGGCGCTGGGCAGAGCCGGGAGCGGCGAGCGGGGAGCGGGGGGAGCGGGAGGCGCCGGCTCCGGCTGCTCCCCGCCGCAGCCCGAGTACGTTCGCATCTGCTGCCATCCAGAGCTCGGGGAGGGGAACGTCTGCTCTGCCAGGCTTGCGGTTTAGTTCAATCCAAAACTTAAAGACTCTGGACAGGTGTGAGTCACATCTTCCTTTCCCGCAATAGGGCTTTTGTTACTTTTCGGATAGGGAGAAACGGGAAGGTTTTGATGCCATCCTGTCAGGCACCCGAGACCGAAAGCAGCCCTGTTTCCCCGACAAAATCAAACCCCAGGAGACGGTGGCCTTGCCAGCCCATAACAACATGGGAGTTCACCCGCAGCTTGTCCTCAGCGGCAGTCACAGGTTTTCAGTACCAGATCTGCTTATCACCATCTCACTCGCATGCTTTCCGCCCCTCTTTTGGTTTGTTTGTTTGGTTGTTTCTCTCAGGGTTGCATAAAACATTACAAAAACTGTAAGGAATGGAGTACTTCTCCACACGTGATCTTCATACAGGACTTCGGGGTTTTTTTGCACAACAATGTGTCCGGGGAGAAGTCTGTTTCTTCCTCAATCTTTGACTGCACAGAGGAGCACAGTGTTTTCCTACGACTACCTTAAAATGGAAGCCTGTGTTTCACAACTAACGTAAAATGGAAGTCTGTGTTTACTGTCAGCCTGTTCCAGCATTTCAATGCAGCCCGTTATAGACGCTGAAATACTTTTGTCTTGGAATTAACAGATAGAACCGATGTTAATACACATTAGGTTCATCGAAGGGGGGCATTACAGGGGTGGCGTTACTTAAATAAGCATTTTATTTTGCACAACTCAGCAGCAGCCCCCGTTGGGAGCTTGGCAGGGCTGTGGGACAGGCCATGGAGCTGCCGGGGAGCCCCCCAGGGCTCGCTCCCACCAGGCACTGCCTGAAAGGGTTGAGGCCCAAGACCAAGGAAGATGCCTAAGCATCGTAGATACTTACTTAAAGAAGAGGGTCCAGGATGGTTGTGGAATGGTATGAGATAAGGAGGCCTGAAGAACAAGGGAACTGTCTGTAAGTACTAGATACTGAACAAAAGAGGCATCCTGTGGTTGTGGGATGGTTGTGAGATAAGGAGGTGCCTGGATCACCTCGCCTGACAGAGATGTGCTGGACCACGAAGATAAGAAAGTTACAAAAGGATGGCAACAACAGAAGACCCCGATGACCACTCAAAGACCGCCAGGAGAGGCAATTGCACTTGTGGACCAGACACTTGCATATGAGTTCCAGGTATACGTGTAACTTTATGGTATATAGCCTCTGAAGGTTTGCCAGATTGCAGGAGCGCTTCTGCTGGAGCTATCCCCAGTGCTGCAGTAGAGAATTGCTTAGTAACAGCCTGCTGTTACTGAGTTTTATTACATCGCACTCCTTAACGCAGCAGCACCTAGCATCCCACCGCTGCGAAGTTATAAAGCGAGGGGGTTTGGGTGCTACCGATCTTTGTATTGCTTCCAGCTCTGCACAGGGGCACATTTTGGTACTTGGGCACCGAGGGGGCTGTTTTCTGCAGCGGCCGCTTCGCCAGGGGCTACGGGTGTGTGTGGGAGGGTAACAGCGTAGGTGCTTCGCCACTGCCGACCCCGCAGCGGCTTCAAGCACGCCGGGGCCCTCCGCCAGGACGCAAAATGGCGGCTGCCAGGGCCCAACATGGCCGCCGCAGGGCCTCCTTCGTGACCCGGCCGAGCCGGGCTCCCTGCGCCAGCGCTTCACGCGGCGTCGCCGCCGGTCCCGGGCCCCGTCCCCCTGCAGGGGGGGCTGCTCACGTGACGCGGCGCCCGGGCCAATCGCCGCGCGCCGTGGCCGCCCCGTCGCGCGCAGGTCCCGCCTTGCCTCGTTGTGGTGGAAGGCGCCATTGAGAGAAGCCGGAGCCGCTGCGGCCGCCAGCCGTCCGGGGGAGCAGGGCCCGCCGCCGCCGCCGCCATGGACTACGGGGAAGGTGAGGGCGCACCCCCAGAGCGAGGGTAGGGCCCGGCCGCCGCCACCGTTGCCGCCGCGAGGCCCGGCCGCGTCTCAAAATGGCAGCGGCCGCTTTGTTCCGCGCAGGACGGAGTCCCCTTCATCCACTTCCTCGTCCTCCTCCCCGCCGCCCCTCCCGGGTCGGGGGAGCTGCGGCGGCGGCGGCCGGCGGCGGGAGGGCTGCTGCGCGGGAGGAGGGCCCTCCCGGGGGGCGGCGCGGGCGGGCGGGCGGCGCGGGCGGGGGCGGCCCTCCGCGGGGCGAGGCGCCCTGGGGCGCGGGGCGAGCGGGGGGCGAGGGGGAGGCGGCGGGCGGGGGCGGCGCGGGCAGGAACGGGGGGAGCTCGGGGCAAGCTCCGTGAGGGGGTCGTGTCAGGAGACTGGAGATCCGACAGGAGAGAGAGCCGCCTCTTGTTGCGGCTCCCTGTCTCTCCCCTCCAGCTCTTGCTAAGCACTAAGTCATTCTCACTGACCCATCCTCTCCAGCTGAAGACAGAGATTGGAGATTCCCAGATACCCCCATGCATTGTGGTGTGAACATGCCCAGTGGGTCAGTCTCAGGTATGAGCTATAAATACGTCTAACCTGTAAAAAAAGAGTTGGGGCTGAACAGTCACTGTTGACAAAAACAAAAAACAATCGGGTTATTAAAAGTACGTAACATGGTTTGACTGCACATGTTGTTTTCTGGAGGAGTTGTAACTGGCTGGGAGTGAGACTTGATTTTCATCTTGGGCATGTCAACATGAACTCATGCACGTTCCAAATCAAAATTGTGAGATCGAGGAATGGGGATGGGTGGGGGTGGGGAATACAGACTTTTCTTATGATGATGCTTTTTGCATAAATCAATATTTTGTTTTCTTATGGACTACTGTATTTGATTCTTGCTACTATTGAAAAGAAGGAGGATGTTTCCTCCTTTTATACAGACATGGAAAGAAACAACCTGTAACTGCTTGATTTTTTTTAAGTTTACTTTAACAGTTTGGGAAGGAATATAGGAAGCATATAAAGTAAATGTGATACAGCAAAAGGTAGCTCTTGTTTTTACGCTATCAAAAATACCACATACAACAAAATACATACAACAAAAAGGAATGCACATAATTTTGTAAGATGATTAAGGTTATGAGTTTAGTAAGACTCAAGAAATGACTCGACCTATCTTGCCAGCATGCCAGTACTAAAAGGATGTTAATGTAAAAACTTTACCATAAACTGTGCCCAGGCTTCATTTACAGATGTCATCAAGTAAGTGTCTGCTGTTGGGTCTCTTGATACTCTTGCTGGCTGTTACAGGGAAATAACACATTGGATTACAGAGAGATCTTTGATTGCAGTATGATCATTTTTATGATACATTCCTTGAGTCTTAGCTTTTTTTGCTGATTATATTATTTTGCATTTCTCTTTCTTCATAGTAAGATAAGTAAAGCTGTGACCCTGTTTTTTAGCCTTCTGTGTTGATTCCTAATTAAATGTCCTTTAGAATATTAGTAGAAAAGGTTCTTAATTGGCGGTTTTAAGCATTACTGGAATATTCGCTGTAGCCGTTAACCAGAACCTGCTTTTCTGCTATCAGATGACAGTAGTATTAAAGTGAATCCAGGCTCATCCTATGGGAAGTAACCAATGAAATGTATGTTGTACAATTAGATTGTTCCTTTCATGTACCTCTGTAATAATAGTTTTCACTGTGATAATTAAGGTTTCTATTATTCATTATTACTTAACAAGTTTAATTATGATGTCTGCAGCTTGAAACATTTAATGTTAAAGTTTATGCATTGTATATACCTTAGTAAGGCATGCATAAAGCTTTGTCTTACCCCATGATGTACAGTGGGCTAAAGACTGTTTTGTAGGGGTCCAGTAGATGGCAACAGAGGATGGATGTTGGGAGTTTTCATCTTTTCCCAGTTTTGAGTTCTTGGCAAGGCTCTTCTGGTTGGCAGCTTAACCAGTGTGAAGTACTTCTCATTGGATGATTGATGACCACTGTAATTCTGCCACTGTTTCTTGCTCATAACTTGGTTTGAGACAGAAGTGATATGGCCTGTAGAATAAATTCTGTTAATACTATTAACAAATGTGTTACTAACTGTTCTTGTTAATATTTTGTTTACTGTAACTTGCCCGTTTAATCTGGAAGGGGAAGCGTCTTCTGCTGCTGTTCCTAAAATTCAACTGCATTGTTAGATTGGTTCCTTGTTTTGCATGGGACTCAATGGTGTGTTAAAATTTCTGTATCTAATAGCAAGGTTGTGATCTTAAAGCAGGCATAGTGTTATGAAAAATCTAATGTACCTGGAAAAAGTGTTGCTTACTCCATTACACAATGGATTCTTAAGCTGCTTGTAGTCGCTGTGGATTATGAATTTCAAACATAGGGAAATTTAGCTTCTTTCAAGCTGGTACTTGTGTTTTTCTTATTGTTTAAAGGTTATTTTTATTTTACTGAAGTTTATTTTATTTTCCTGTATTTATTACTGTAAGATCTTTCTCATTTTTCTAGCCTTTTCATATGCTCCACATGGATAACATTGTTGAAAGTGATTTCATTTCTTTGTGCTGTGAATAATGATTTCAATGTTCTCTGATCTTAAGCTTTTTCTTTTAAATGGAGCCCTTTATACCAAGGGATTCTGAGTCCTATCTGCTACGTATTTAACTTCCTAGTTCTTTTCCTAAGGAAAACTTGATTTTTCTTTGCTGGCTATTGAGCTATATTTTGCAGCCATTTTAAATGATCTTTCCACCAGATCTGTTGTGGGTGTTTTTTTTAATCTGAAGGAATACATATACATTAACATTTTAATTTGTAAATTGAACTTGTCTTTTAGTGTCCCGTTCTTTTTTTTTTTTTTTTTTTATTTAGAGGTAATACATTTTTCCCCCTCTGATGCAGCTATTCTCCTGTCTCCGCTACCCCAGTAGACTTGCGTATAATCTAGAAATACAGAGTGGGATTGTTCTTTGCAGTTCTGTTTCCATACTTAAATTCCACAGCTCGTTAATCCACACTGTATTTATGCAAGAGGTTGCAGATCCAAAACCTGATCTATTCCTTCAACAAACTCTTTGTTTCAGATGCTTTGTCAGTGCTTTCATCAGTGCAGAAATTTAGTCTTTAATTTTTAAACTTTAGGAGCAAATATGAGCTGCTGCTGCTTTTTTTTTTCCCTTTTTCACTCTGTAGTATTCATAGATAATGCAAATAAAATATTTTGTCAAAGGTTTCTTTGACAAACAGTTACTATTTAAACTTAAATGAAGTACTACACTTCTGAATTTGCAGTTTGAGATGCTTCAGTACAATTCCTGGTGGTGTTTCTCTGGTGCTTAAGCACATGTTCTCTTAGTATGTGGAACAATTTCACATTTAGTCTGAATAGTTTGCACAGACAGGCAACTTCTGTTTATCTCTGCCAGTGGTAACAGCCAGAGCTAATGTAACAGTGAATGGGGAGTAGGCTACAGGCAGAGGGAATGGTTCTGTGCAGGTACAGCTTTTTTAGTGCTCCATGTCCATCTGTCTTGCTTTAGTTAGAAGAAGAGCCAGTAGTGTGAAAGAGGCCAGTGTGAATGGATTTTGATGTCTGTAGTTGTGACATTTGTCAACTAATAAGCTATTTACCTTGAGATTGTGATAACTAAAGCTGTGTGAGCGATTATTATTCAGGTATTAGATTCAGAAGTTGAAATCCTTTTAGGTCACCAAAGTGAATATTTACTGTATTATATCTTGTATGTTTTTCCCCTTTTTAGGATAAAGCCTATCTGGAGCACAGACTTTCAGAGTAAAGAAAAGCTTAATGCCTGAAGAAATACTATACTTCCTAATTTGAATGCAGTATGTTTGTCAGGCTCTGAGGTGTAAATATCTGTAAAACTTTGGTAAAGTTTGCAGCTGACAAAATGAACCAGGAGGCCAGTGGTTGGAATGATAGGCTTGGCTGCTCAGCAGTCTGGAACAGTTAATGAAGTAGTTGGAAGGAGATCATAAATCACCTTCATTAGGTCAGGTCAAAGATGTGTCTGTCCCACCTCACCAGTATCTTGTATGTTGCTGTCCGTTTGGAGATGTGGAAGGAATAGTACAAGTACTTGTTCAGTATATTTATATGCTTTTTCTGGTTTGCAGCTTGGGAACTTTCTGAACCAGAGACATAGCCTTTGTGTTCCACATCCTTTGAATTTGTCAGTAGATTTCTCCAGTTTCTTTCTTAAATCCATGCACATTTTTTTCTTGACACAGAGCACTTCCAGGACTCAAGTATCTGTTTTGTGAAAAAGATCCAGTTAATTTTGTAGCTTGTTATTTTTGTTTCATTTGCTACCTCCAGTTTTTTGTAGTAGAAAATCATGCAAGTGATCATCCCTCTTTGCTTCTTTATATCTCTTGTATCCCCTATTAAACCTTTTCAAAAGTGAGTGTATTATGATGTAGGTAAATGCAGTGAAGTGAGTCTGGAAAGGACAAGTAAGTTGTTCACTGTTAGGGAGAAGGTGATGATGTCCTAAAGGCAGTGATTTGAGGGTTTGGGCACTGGCATAGCTCTTGCAGTAAGACTGCTGGTGTTTGGTAACACGAAGTGTGGATGAGTAAGGAGAGTGAGCAAAAGTGGATGTCAGAAGTTCTTGTGTGGTTGTAGAACATATTCTAGAAGTATTTGCTTTCCTGCTGAAAATTTTAGACTAAAAACTTATTTTGAAACTATGCTTCAAACCATTTTTTGGAAGAGTCCTTCTCTGTGAATGTTTTTGTATTTTTCCTACTAGCTAACTTCTGGCATTTGGACAACACTGATCACTACCTACTACACTATAACAGAATTGGATTGCAGTGGCAGGGAGCTTGATAGTATGTTGTGTTCTTCCTTGTTGAATGATGTGATTCATCTCTTCAACTCTTCACCAAATTACTTTTGTGCATCTCAGAGTCTGTAGATAATAGGGAGCAGGTGAAACTATGGTAGATTATTGGGTGCTTTTAGGTTAGATATTTTTTCTATATAGTTTTCTATATAGTTTCTATATAGTTTTCAGAATGTCAGTCTTTTGATTAGATATACTGTATTTAAAAAAACAAAACCTAACAACACCTTGGATTTGAGATTGACTGTGAGATCATCTAACCTTAATTTTTGTGCAACTGAATTTATTTTATTGGCTACTTTACGCTTTTTACTGGCCTGCACCACTGGATTTGGTGATAGATCATTCAGTCACACCAGAGACAAATACTGGATGTTTCTATTGGAAAGCTTAGCCATTTCTTTAAAGAGTAACTTTTTGCAGTTTAAGTTGATGCTGTGTGATGCTACGTGACTAGTATTTTGAAAAGCTTTTTTTTGTGCTTTGCTGTAGAATCTTTATTATATGTTCAGAACATGGAAAGAGGTGCAGTGTGACTTCTCTTGTTCGAAGTTTTTTTATTTCAGAAGTACCTACAATCATTAGAATAAAAAAAAACCAGCAGGAGATCTTCATTTCTTGGAGTATCTATTCAGGCATGCTAAGAACATCTGTGTAAAAGTGATACAGCCAGCTCAGTACCATTTGCAGAATTGTTGTTGTTGACAGATTAAGAAAGTGAATTGCAATGGCTGCCTGGTGCTAACAGGAAGCAGGTACAAACAGTATATATATATACTTTAGTATATATACTTATTTTCATCACTACAGTTATTTCCATGAAATGATATGCACAGAGAATTACTATGTTTCTTTAAACAGGAGAATTTCTTACAACTTCAAGTGAGCTTATTGTCCTGTTGTCTTCTGGAGAAGTCAGTGATTTACACTTGGAGATTTTGAAATGGATAAAATACTCTCTCTTGTCAGAGTGGACAAGTCTTTGTGTGGTTTTATTTTAATCCTTCATGTGTTCACTGTGTTTTCCTTCTCTGTTACCTTTTCTGTGAGGCTTGACTTGCCAGGCTTTCTTTGTATTGTCCAGAAGTTAGTGTTGGTTGGTACCGGGAAGCAGCTTTTGTCATTAGACTGCCAATAAAGTGCAAATTGTGTATGTTGCAAGAAGACAGCGAATCATATTCGTTATGCAGATCTATGACACTGTTTCAGTGCTTTGAATTTGAGTGGGTTATTTAACCAGAACTTTTACGTAGGACTTCCAGTGTTGAGGAAGAAATTAGTTCTTTTGCCAGACTTCAGTTCAAGATACAAAGATATCACAAAGTGTCATCAGTTCAGCTATGAAATACCAACATCTTACTGCAGTTAGCAGGCTGCAGCTCAGTGGTGATTTCAATAAATTTTTGGCTAGATGGGAGAAAATTATTTTGTTTAACTGTAGTCTATATACAGAATCTGCACTGCAGCATGACAGCTTGTAACCTTGACCCAGGGTGTCTGTCAGTGTGAGTGAATATTTTTGAGGGGCTGGATAGAGAAAGCAGATGCCTGTGAGCTGTGTGTATTATTAAAGGGTGGGAAGTGGCCTTAATTCTCCACTAACTTCTGACATATTCTACGTCAGTCTTCTCCATTTAATTCTCTTAATTTAACTTGCGTCTGAATTCCAGCTGATGGAACAATAATGCTGAGTTATCCAGTACTGGGGAAAAAAATATGAACTTGATTTCAGTTAAGAGGTGCTCAGATGATGGCAAAGACACTGCTTCCCTAAGCAGAATGTCAAAATTGGTTTGCAGCTGGCAGTTGCAAAATAGTTTAAGCACTGTGGCAAAGAGTAAACCTTTTACTTAAGATTTTTAACTAGATTACTTAATAAGACTTCTTGCTTGCTTTCTTTATAAACATTTTTCTGCTCTTTTTTTAGACATGGACCGTGATTATGGGCATGGAGGCTATGGTGGCCCACGATCCATGGACTCTTACCTTAACCAATCCTATGGGATGGAGAGTCATGGAGGTGGAGGCGGAGGAGGTGGTGGTGGTGGTAACAGGTAAAATAATCCTTCAGTTGTCCCAAGAATTGATCAAACCCAGTTTAAGTTTAAATAATTTTGTCTTCTAACTTAAGTGTTCCTGAGGCATGTTGTTACGATTTTGTATGAACACTTTTGTTCTGAGTCTTCATGTTTGATAAATACTGGCAAATACTAAACTGTAAGAGCTAGATTCTTATAATAATCAGCATTTTTATGGAAAAGTTTGATAGTGAAACAGTGCGCCTTCGAATGAAACTGGAAAAAGTGTTTATTTTTCAGTAATGGCTAGCAATTTGCAGCTGATTGGCCTGACATACCATTTCTGACATAGCAGACTAGACCTAACTGGTTTAGTGCCTTAGACCGAATCTATCAACATTCCGTTTTCAAGGAACATTTAGGGTCTGTGTTCTTTGGTTTGAATGTGCAGTGCTCAAATGATCTTGGTATTGAATCTGAAAGTCATGTCCAGATTATTTCATTGGCAGGTACTGATTACACTTAAAACTGTGTGCATGTTCTGGGCTGCTTTGTAAGATGGATTGGTCTAAAAATAAAAATTCTGATGCAGTGGTCTTAAAGTTGTGTATTTAATGCTAGGGTACTACTACTGTTGCTCTTTCAGATAAAAACAGTAGGGAGCAGCTGATTTGATTTAGGTTTTAATATTGTATTCAAAGAAGCATGCTTTTCAGAGTAGCGATTCTATCTTGGAGGAAACAAAATGTGAAGAAAATTTAGATAATTGATGGTTTTCTTGTGTGCGCCCTTGAATTCTTGTCTGGCTGTGGCCAGACTACTGTATGATTCTTGTCTGTAGTCACTGTGGTGCCACTGGGCAAGGACAATGCTAAGTAGGGAGGCTGGAGAAGTGTTGTGTTTTGCTGCACGGTTCTGTTAAACACTTTATAATTTGTTTAATGATGAACATTAAGATTGACTTAAAAGTCTGAGCAGAGATTCAGGAATGAGCTGTACCTACCATATAGTAATCTGCATATGATTGAGGTTGAATGACTACTTGAACACCGAAATGTCTCTTGCCATGTAACGTTAATATTGTGCATGGGCTCTTTCTGTAGATAGTGTCATTTTCTGTGTATCGTTGGGTCTTCTGAGACTAACATCCTTTAAAATGAAGGCATTCAGTTTACTGTAGATACAGCCAGTAGTTTGAGTCTGTTCTAGTTTATATTTTATCTGTCAAGGGGTTGCCTTTCCCAACTCCTGCTGAATCACCTTATTCTAACCCTGCAGGGACACTAATGTGTTTCCCTTCCAAGTGGTTACAAATACTGATGATTTCTAGCCTGAAACCCTTGCCCCACCCTGCCCCTGGCAAAGCAAACTCTTGGTAAATAACTAAAGATTTCAGAAAGATTTCAGCTCCTTGTTACTCTACTCTGAAATTGCGAGGACTGTTTTTGTGTCCACTGTGCATGCACTGGGTAGACTTTCAAAATCCTGAGTTGCTAGACTTAACAGTCTGCAAGTGAAAGATGGATATACTGAAGATCATGAACTCTTTGGGAGACAGAATTTAAAAGGGAGAAAATTTCCAAAAAGTACAAATGTGGATGGAAGAGCACCTGTGTTTTTCCTTTAAAATTAGAACCGTGGGGTGTTTAAGACTCACAACTGTACCACTAAAAAAAAGATCTTTCTTTTTTTCTCCTCAGTTCAGAACTAAGCCGCCTTTTAACTGCTGTTTAACTGTTAGAATATGAGGGCATGATTTTGAAGAAAGGAGAGTTTGACTAGCCTATGAATGTCTGCAGGTGATGATTTTTGTGAGACTAGGGCTGGGCTCTAATGATGTTTTAGTAAATAACTTGCTGAAAATTTTAAGTAAACAAAGTTCAGGCATACTGAACTTTAGAATTGTTTGTAGCAAAACTGGCTCAGATAGCTTTCTATCTGGTCATAGTGTGATTTGCCCAGCCCTAATCAAGATTAAACAATAACACAACTGTTCGGACCAGTACAGTAATAAATTGATTTTAGTTGATAAATGTCAACTGATAACTTGTCTTTTGAAATGTATAACATTAGTAAGCTTACTTTTTTTTCTCCTCACTGTGCAACTTTTCCAGGTTTGGACCTTATGAGTCTTACGACTCCGGGTCTTCTCTGGGTGGGCGAGATCTGTACAGATCTGGCTATGGTTATAATGAACCCGAACAAAGCCGCTTCGGAGGTAGTTATGGTGGTCGATTTGACAACTCCTACCGGAATAGCCTTGACTCTTTCGGAGGTAGAAACCAGGGCGGGTCTAGCTGGGAAGCACCTTACTCCCGTTCAAAATTGAGGCCTGGGTTTATGGAGGACAGAGGAAGAGAGAGTTACTCTTCCTACAGCAGTTTTTCTTCACCCCATATGAAGCCTGCACCTGTAGGCTCTCGGGGGAGAGGAACGCCTGCTTATCCTGAAAGTGGATTTGGAAGCAGAAACTATGATGCTTTTGGAGGACCATCAACAGGCAGAGGCCGAGGCCGAGGAGTAAGTACAGAATCTTTTCAGATTCTTTTCACTAGACACTCTTTTAAACCCTTTCAAGACCACTGCTTTAAAATGAATGCACTGTTCAGTACAGTGTGGGTTTTTTGTCCAAGCAAACTATCATGGTTTGACAATGTTGTTTACCCCCTTGAACCTGTCTTCAAGTAGTACCCAGTCCCTCTTTCTGTCGAAAGTAATGAGTAATAGAGGACTAGTTGATAAGGTTTGTTAAATCTCTCCTTTTGTTTGAAAGGTGAAGATAAAAGTAATAGGTTTGGTCTAAAAGGGGTTAAAAGGACTTGCATTTTTCCTTGTAAACACTAGCATCTTTGCTGCTGGTGGGGGAAGTCTTGAATATTGTAAAAGTTTAATTCAAAGTCTTTTGAAGTTTTGAGTAGGTTAAAGGTGCAATGTATAAGCAAAAAATAAAACACAGGCTGTGAATGCTAGAGTAGTTTTTGTTTCCTGTAAAGGTAAAAGTTTAGCTAATTCTTCAATATGTTGAACACGTGCTTTATCAAACATCAAGTCTTCTTTTAAACTTAATTCTTGCTCTGACTTGTGTGTTGGAAGGGTGATGGGGAGGAAATGGCAAAGATGGGTGGTTAGCAGTTACAGTGATTCTTTTTCAAAATTAAAGTATGGTTAAAGGGGCATCATCAACTTAAAATCGGGTCCTTTCACAGAATTGAGATTAATTTCCAGATAGTGTGCCTAGTCGTGTCACCCGCATTGATTTTGTTTTGAGGACTTACGTTCCCACTCCTTTCCAGGGGACTCCTTTCCAGTGTAGGATGTAAAAACTGTATGTCCAAGAAACAGCAGGATTAACTGTACATAAAATAGTGGATCACACTTCAGAGAAGTAATGCTTGATGTTAAATGAGCTAGGGAAAAGAAATGCAAAAGAGAATAAAAAAATCCTGACAGAAGTACTAACTTTAGGTTGATGGTGTCCCTTTATCTTGGTTTTATAATCCCAATTCTGATTATGTGTTTTTTTTTTAAGCATGAAGAGTTCATTGAACATTTTTCTGCCTGTGCCTCTAGGTGTAACTTATTTTAAAATTAAGTGTGCCATATTTCTTTGGGAAGCAATTGGTTAATATTAACCCATACAACTTGTTTGTAGCTTGAAGCGTAGAGGAAGATTATTTTTTACTGGGTCTTTTAAATGCCTAATTGTGTGGTGGTTTTGTTCCAGAAAGTCTACTTTGCAGCATTCTTGAGTACTATAGTTGCCGTATACAAATTTTAGCTCAGACTTGCACATGGCTGCTAGCTGGCATGTGGCATGGTATGAGAAATAGAATCTAATCTTTGTTTCTCTGCTTGTGAGCTGAAAGCGTTAGGTTCTTAACTTTGGATGCTGTCCTTTCAGAACTCCTTTAGATCTGAAAGTTTTGTGCAGTTACAACCAAGTAGCCTTATTTCTTTTTTGTTTTGCTTTGGTTTTGAAATTTCTCTTTTTGGTCTTTCATGTGATAAAGGAGAATGTAAAGGCTAAACTACTTACCATATGTAAAATGCATTGCACCTTTAATAGATAGACTGTTTAAAAAAAAAAAAAAAGTACTTGAAATTATCCCAGTGCATACTTCATGTCAAATTTATGTGCGTACAGTGTAAATGTACATGCTAGGTGGTTCTGTAACTGTCTCGACTAAATAAATTAACATGGAAATCTTGTGCATGGACTTCTGGTTAAGAAAAGTGCCTGTTTTGGTACATTCTGTGTGTCATTTGAAATTCACATAAGAAAAAGAAAGTCATACTTCTCACAAAGTACTTTAAAGTTATTTTTATGTTCTTTTAATTTTGGTAGTGTAATACTAATTCTCTTCTCATGGCAATACAAATATTTCTGCTTATCCAAGTCACCCATCCAGTCAGTGGGCTCTCCTTTGCCCTTTATTAATCAAGCAGTTGAGTTAATATTTAGTAGTATGTTAGTGCTTTTGAAAATACTGCAGCTACCTAAATTCTCCCTCTTTATATTACTCATTTATTCCATGCCTTCAGAGAGGTAACTTAGAAATCATAGCAAGGTTGCCTTTCAACTGAATTTTCATTCCTACTGCTGCCATGTTTTTGTAGCACTCCCTCCAGGCCCAACTTTTAAATTCTGGATTTGTTGAATTCTGTAGAAAGATAGGTAAAAGAAAGAATGAGCTTCCTTTAGTTAATCTTTATTCCACACTGGACAACCTTCTTTATTCATTTTTCGAGTCTCTGCTAATAATTTGGTATGAAGAAGCTTTTTTTTTTTTTTGCCTTTTTGTTGTTGTTGGGTTTTTTAATTTTTATAAATGACTGCTGCCTAAAGTGTCAAAAACCTGCTTTGGTTAGCTCTGTTTTTTCCCAGAGGGAGAAGTCATTCATCATCTAGAGAATCTGAAGAGAGGAGCCAAGATGTTAGGCTGAGATACGAACTCTGATAGACATGTTCATTGTCTGGACAATGGTTCTGAATAAGCAGAAACACCGTTTGTACATATGTATTCATTCTACTGGACAAACACCCACAAAGCCATTGCACAACACAACATCAAACTGGGAGCTTAAATTTCCCTTGCATTTTGCTCTAGGACACAGATTTTACTTAGTTCACAGTTTTATTGTACCAAGTAATTGTTTCATTTCTATTGATTTGATATACTAATACATTTCTCTTGATTTCACAAATTTTCAGCATATGGGAGACTTTGGAGGAATGCACAGACCTGGAATTGTTGTTGACTATCATAACAAACCCAGTCCTGCAGCAGTTGCTGCAAGAGGAATAAAAAGAAAAATGATACCACAGCCATATAACAAACCTGGCGGGACATTTATCAAGAAACCCAAAATGACAAAACCTATTTTGAAGCTGAGCCAGAAAAAATCACCTAGTAAGTAACAAGTGCCAAAATTCTTAAGTTAAAATTAATGTTGGTTTTTTATTCATTAGGAATTACTTGGGTTTAATATTCAGGAAGAGGGCTGTATGTGCTGTTTTGTAATTCTTCATTTTCTACCTTAGAAGTACTCCACAACAGGTTTTATGAATTTACTCTTCTAAATCTTGTACTGCAAAGATAATGTGCTGAAGGAAATTGACTATTTTGATGTGTTTAAATATCTACTGCTGAAGACAGTTTCATTCAGACTTTATAATGATACTTCCTGGAGGCAGATTTCTACCACTAAAAATCATTTCAGATCTCGGGTTGCCTTAAGTGACAATGCCTGACAAATATTAAGATAAGCCCTTGCATGAGCCTGGGTCCTGCTGTCCAATTACTTTGATGGATATAAATAGTAGTGTATCAACTGCAACAGCTAAAATAAAGGCATAAGGTGTGGGTGAAGTGGAGAGGGAAAGAAGGCAAACAGAAAACAGTGAAAATTGTTACAGAATAATTTATGAAAGGCAGAGAGAGATTGCTCCTTTGTGTAAATGAAATGCCATAATGAAGAGAAGAACTGGAAATAGGACAGATAAACCGGAAATATAAATTTCAAAGTATTAGTGGTGCTTGGTTTGTTCAGCTTCCCTAAAGATATCCTACAACTATAATAATTTTGATATTGCAGGCAAAGCTGGAGAACAAAAATCACTAATGAGGTGAATAAATTACTTCCTTGGAGGGAATGTAAACTTGAATATTAAATATTAAGAATGGCATTTACATCAGTCAAATTTTCTAGGCTTTGTGCTTGTAATTTCCTCGGTAATTCAGATCTACAGTGTTTTATATAGTTTGGTTTCACATTGCACCTGAAAAATGCTTAAAATTACTTTAGCTCAGTGCTTGTAAGGTAAATGCCCAGTCAGACTTGGCAGAAAATTCCACGTGAAAATTTTATTTTTGATTTTGTAATTCTAATTATATTGCTGTGTATTGCAAAACTATTCCTTTAACTTTGAGTACTATAAAAATTTCAGGCACTGGGTGTATAGGACATGTTCCTCTGGCTTTTGCATAGGGAGCGTTACTGCTGGACTCGCCAGCTTTGTTGTGATGAAATGGGTCTGTAAAATACACATCCAGGTATATCAGACTACTTATTCTTTCGGTACTTTTGTAGATTCTCCTTTTCTAAACTACCTTCAGACAGAGCACTTATAGTTTATTATCTCTTCCCCTTCACTGATTTCCACAATCCAAGGACCAATGTACTACATAATACTGAAGTTACTTTAAGAAGTGAAGTAGATAGCATCTGCTAGAATGCACTTTTTATCCAACCTGTCCTGTTGCTCAGACTGGGGGAAAGAAACTGCTGGGTGGCTTAACACAGTTTTCAGAAGCTTGAACTGAAAGATGCTTTAAGCAGTATCATGTAGTTTAAAACTAAAAAGCAGGTGACGACAGAAAATTGGATGCAATTGGTATACAATGTAAGCATGAAAATACATCTCAATTGTATTGCCCTTTCAGTCTTGGCTTTCTTGTTTTTGTGGAGTTTTCTTCTAGAAGACTGTTTAGTTTATATTCCGAAGGATAAGTGATTTTGCATCTAGTATTAGAAAAATATGTTAAATTGTAGATGTAGACTGCCCTGGCTGCATAACAAGCAGGCTTTTTTTTTTTTTTTTTTCCTAAATGCCTTACTGCCTTAAAATCAACAGCACTTCTGCGTTACTTATTTCTTCCTCGTTTTATTTTTATAGACATGAAATCATCTTTCCAGGATTCTACTATAGAGGTAAAGATTCCCAGCACTGAAAAATGTTTGTGATTCTCTCAGAAGTTTGCACAGTATGCCTTAAGACAAAAAATTATTAAGCTAAAGGGCTTAAGTTTTGGAATTTTTTCTAAATGTAATATAAAACTGTCTTATTTTGGTGACAGTCTGAAATCTTTACTGGCTTTGAGTGAAAGATTTATAGCTTGTGCAGATAGCCTAGAAAATTAATTTTAAAGTGTATTTGTAGGCTCTACCTGTTCTTGCATTGCACAGAGAGCTGTCATATGAGCACGTCTCATGTTGTCATAGGTAGTCTGCTTGAATCTATACACCTCTGACCTGCTTGGGTGGGTTGAGAAATTAAGTACAAAATGACAGGGAGATTATTAGACAACAGTGAGGAAGAGTGGGTAAGATACAAGACACATCAAGGAGAGGGTAAGTAAAAAAAGAACCAGTGTTAACAGGTGTTGTGTGATAGGGTACAAAGATTAGTTCCCACCTACAGAAAGATCAGTTGCAACAATATGTAAGAGTGTGATTAGTAAACTAAGCTAATCCTGGTTCCTGTGTTGAAAAACGGGAATGTTTTCCTTATTTTTGGGTGGATGTATTGATGTATTCTCAACTAAATATTTAAAAGTCTGAATTGAAAGTCAGAGTGTTTATGTAGAAGACAGGATTGTGATTGTGAAACTAATTCACAGAGACTTTAAAGGAGGAATGTATAGGTTGAAGTGTTTGTATGCTGAGTCTAACTATATACTCAATTGGCTTTCTTCCATTTTCATATTGGATAAAAATGGCAAATATCAGATTCTTGGAAAGAATTTGCACTGTCTTTTTCTGGTTTTAGAATGGCATTGTTTTGTTGGGGCTTTTTTCTTAGAAAATTTATGGCTTTGACTTTATTAGGAAATTGAAGTGGACACAAGTGGTGCAGTTGTTATATATGAAGACTTTACAAGAGATGCTTATGATCTTGGCTATCAGACTTTTGGAGGTAAGTTGCTTTGTCAGGTAAGGTGTTGTAGGTATTGTGTTTGTGTGACTTTGAATAGATTTAGTAAGTTGGTATGTGTGACCTCTAATTGAGTAGCATGACTTTTTCCTCCTCCTGCCCCAACAGTTCATAAATTAGGCCATGAAGAAGATTGTAACATCTATCCATCACTTGTTTTGTTCTTTACATGCTTATTTTCTCTCTGCTTTCTGATCATCTCTGTATGTTGTTGTTTGACTTGCTTTATTTTTGTGAAACTGATGTAAATAGTCTTCTGTACTTACAGCCATTCCATTGCTTAAATGTTGTTTATCCCATCGGTTCCTCACCCATATCCTACTATTTATCCCACTAGCTGATCAACCTCACCCTTAAATCCTAGGTGAGTCACTTCTATAAAAGTGGATTTGGTTAACTTGGAGAGCTCATCTCAAGAATATTAGGTATATTTCATGTGCAGTCTTAATGGAATAGGTTAATTATTAGCTTACATAAAATCAGTTAAAGTGCATATTAACTTTAGTGATTTCAAACATATACACAAAGAAATCCAGTGTTAAGGCTGAAATTATTTTTAGTCCCCTTCCCTTGTGGATGGCCTGATTGTGCATGTAGTTTAATCTGATGGTAAGGAGTGCTGGAAATTTACAGCCAACTGATTAGTTTCTTTTCTTGAAATAGTAGTAATTTAAAATTTTTTTTTACTAATTATGTGGGTTTTTTTCATTTTTAGAAGTTTGACTAAGTGCACTTAAAAGTGGGAGCCCCACTGGGGATTCCCAGTTCATATGTAGATTCAAGACTTCCATTGCCTGGCTTGTAACAGGATGGGCACTTGTGTTTGTGAGCTTGAGAGGCAAGAGCAGGCTGTTTCACTCTGTTACAGTGTCATACCAGATTATTTTTACAGCAGTAAAACACTAACAGAATTGCCTCTGTGGGTGGGTAGTTGTTTCTTGATTATTTTTTTTAATTCAATTTAAAAACTTTTGGATAGAGTTTTTTTTCCTCCCTGGATCAGAGTAATTTTTGAAACTATTACAAAATAAAAAACCTTGGGTTAATCAGGAATGAAGTGTAAGCTGCTAGTCAGTGGAAATGTTTTCAGTACTCAGTGATGCTTCTAGAGTCACAGAGCTTTTCGCAGGTCTTTCTATTTTTTTTTTCCTTCTTTTTTTTCCTGTACATTCCTTTCTGTTGCTGTTTAGATGGAGGCAGATTTCATGGAGGCTGGCCTCTCCTAAGGTTGAACTGCAACAGAAAACTAAGTGATCCTTTTTTTTTTTTTATGATCTATAACTACTCACTGAATAATACTCTAGTTGTTTCCCTTTGTCCATGCGCTTTTAAAGCAGGCATAGCAAAGGCGAACGTAAGTACAATTACACAAAAAGTCAAAATGTCCTTAGAAGTCACTAATGTTGCAAAACTCATTTCCTGACATTTGTTTGAAATCTTACATGCCAGGTGATAATTTAATGATATTTGTCTTTGAAGGTTTGGTTGGGTTTTTGTTGTGTGGTGGTTGTTTCCTACCCCATTCACCCAGCTGGCTCTTCTTTCAGTGGTTTTTCTTTAGCTGAGAATCTTTGGATCACTTTTCTGTGAAATCAAGCGAAGTCTAGTGAAAATTAATAAAGTTGTTGAAGATCAGGTTGGATACTGCACCTTAATGAAATTCTGCATAGTCTCCTTTGTGAAAACTTCTGGGCTTGGAAACTGCCTTCTCAGTGGAAGAGAATGACTTTAGATAATTTCTTTTTATGTAAGGGCATTGTAGGTATGGTGTTCTAAAACCATGGAGAGTTTTAAATTATGTGTTTCTCCCCAGTACCCTTTCCTGGTCAGTCACTTGAAGAGGCCTTTAATAACTAGGCACAGGAGGGTAGGGTTTGCTTTAACTCTGAATTTCCTTTCTTTTATGAATGTAATCTAGAGTGTAACCCCTTAACTACTAAGTTTGCGTTGTCGGAAGCAAATGTTTAAATTGGTTGTCTTTAGAGGAGGCAAACAAAGCAAAACTTTTGTGGCATTTAAATAAGTTGTTGAACCATTTTGATATAGAATCATTCTCTGCATTTTGAGGTATTTGTGAAGGAGACAGGGAAGACAGATACTTTTACTGGAGTGGAGTGGAGTTTTTTTGGTTTGTTTGTTTTTAATGTGATATTTTAATATCCTCCTATTGTATGTTAAGATGGCAAAGGAGAAGTTAAAAGTGAGGAAGAAGAAAAGCGGCGAATTGAGGCCAGAAGAGAGAAGCAAAGGCGTAGAAGGGAAAAAAACAGTGAAAAATACGGTGATGGATACAGGTTTGTTATAACTTCTGTCTTGTGTGCAGTGTTCTTTTTCCCCTTTATCCTTCTGTAAGAATGGGTCGTTATCAGTCCAAAAGGGTTTTCAGGAAATTTTAGGAAAATAAAATGCAGTGAAGAAATGAGCAAAAACCTGACCCAAACAAACAAAAAACCCTCAGACTAAAACAGAGCACCCAAATCTTGTGGCTTAGAAGACTGAATATTTCACTGGCCCTCTGCTGTGTCAGAAAATACAGTTTCCTAACCCCTTCTCTCCCACAAGTGCATTAGTGCACACTTGAGAAGCAGCTTAGAATGGCACTGCTTTTGAAGTATGTACTTCAGTTAAATATGTATTTCATGCCGATTTAATAAGCTGTTAGAAATTGACTTTATTCTGGTTTTATATGTATGGTAAGTGATTTTGTAGCAAAACCAGGTAGATAGTTCTGTAACTTTTCTGAGTCTTGTCACGGCCAAGCAGGCTAGTGGCCATCACCATACAAGACTGTTCTATGTCACTGCAGTATAAGGTCGTAGCATTACTGCCTTTTCCTTACTGTACTGAGGAGGCCATATTTCCTTATAAAGATTACATAGGTTTTGTATGGAAAATGAGCTTTAAATGAATTCTTTTGACTATTTGTAGTTAGGAAATCATGGAGTGACGTGCTTATGAGAGCTACTACAAAAAGTGACACAAACTAGAGAGCTGTGGTAGATATACTCACAGAATAATGTGGCTTTTAAATGGCTAGCTTCTGATATCAGCAATTTTCATGTTCTGCACAGATAATTCATTACTTGGACTGGCCTGATTTGTATTTGGTTCTTGTAGCAGTTACCCTTTTAATATACTGGATTATTTTTTTTTTCCACTTAGGCTGCTTTAAGGAATGCTTTTCCCGTTCCTTTTCCAAATAGGTTTGTCAAGTCCTCATCGTTTTGAGGAGAGAGAGAGAAGAATGTTTTCTTTAACAGTAATATTGTTTAATGTATTTCTCTTGATAGAATGGCATTTACTTGCTCATTTTGCAAATTTCGAACATTTGAAGAAAAAGAAATTGAGGCACATCTGGAGAGTGCAGCTCACCAGGAAACATTGGATCATATCCAGAAGCAAACCAAATTTGACAAAGTAGTGATGGAATTCCTTCATGTAAGGCAACTGGTTTTTGAGCTATATAATACTTTTACATTAGAGTGTAGTTAACAATTTACCATGTATCTTCAAAATATGCTTAATTTATCATTGTCACTCCTTTTGCAGATGACTTGGCACAGCACATATTGCTAAAAATTGAAGCAAATTCAGAGTCTGTAAAGCAGTGTTACTTTTACAATTAAAAGTAGTGCCTTAAGAAGTAACAGCAATTAATTGCTATGTATTACTGAGCTATCCTGAGTAATATTGTAAGTACAGGTTCCTATTGGGATATCAACAGCTGTACATCAAATGTTACAGGTTTTGGGTTTTTTGATTCTCTGTAGGAGTGTATGGTGAATAAATTCAAGAAGACAGCTATGCGTAAGCAACAGACAAGTAACCA
Source organism: Falco rusticolus (assembly GCF_015220075.1). Lineage (NCBI taxonomy): Eukaryota > Metazoa > Chordata > Aves > Falconiformes > Falconidae > Falco > Falco rusticolus. The sequence goes on from NC_051197.1 coordinate 18,149,244, forward strand.
AACAGAAAATGCTCAAGCTGCTGAAAAAGATATAATGGAAGGTGAGTAATGCTTTTTATATGAAAGTGCATACTGTGGAGCTCTGCTTGCCCTGTTCTCCTATCATTCCTCTTCAGATCTGATAAAATGTTTGAATTAAAATTATGAGTTTTCATACCTTTCCTGTACCTGGTTGGAATTTCTTGCTTCATTTCTGTTAAAATGTGGAACATGAGCACAGTGGGAGATAGCAAACCATGTTTATGTTCGTTGTCCTGATAGCCTTGTTGGAAAGTAAGATAGCATTGTGCTAAGTACTTGACAACTGCTAAAAGCTACTTAAAAATGGATATAGCTAACATCTTAACCATCTCCCAAATTCTTTTTGTGTACTTTCCATAAGTACTGGAGGACCCGTATGCCTTTATTATCAGAGTGTGCTGTTGGCAAGCTAATACTTAAAATTGCAAGAATTGGATTCATGCTCTTCCTGGTGGTGAGGGGAGGCAAGGAAAGAAATTAGTTGTTCTTATAAGGGGTAAAGTAAATCCAGCTGCTTTGGTGAAGCTTTGGTTCTTGTATCAAAATGTGTATTAAGGATATTGGTTATTGTTGTTTTTAAATAGATGACATTTGTGTACATTAACTAGTTCAGTTCAATAGTACAATCATTTTTATTTCCTTCTGTTTAGGCAGGTAGGTGTTCATATATCATAACCTCAGACAGCAAACATAATTGCCTGGGTCTCATACATAGTCTGTGGAGGGAAAGAGTTGGAATATCCAAGTGAAGAGCCTTCCTCCTTCAGCACTTTGCCTTCAGAAAGCCTAATTTTGGTGCCCAAATTTGGGTGAATATTCCCCTGTGGTTCAGTTTGACGTGTTTACAGTTCTAGTTTTTCTGGTATTAAACGACCAGTCCCCTTTCCTACTTCCCTAGAATAACATGCTTTGTCTTAGTGATTTGTTGCATCTTCTTTGGCAGGGGTTACTGCTGATGACCATATGATGAAAGTTGAGACTGTTCACTGCAGTGCTTGCAGTGTGTATGTTCCTGCATTACACAGTTCTGTTCAGCAGCACTTAAAATCTCCTGACCACACAAAAGGAAAACAAGTAAGATATGTCATATTATTTAAAAAAACCCAAACAAAACGGAAGCCCAAGCATAATTAATGGTAGATGAGAAGTCCTATGGTACTTGGTGCAAGTAATTTCTGAGTTCTTGTTGGTATTACTTGTTCTCTAGAAAGCTATAATGTCCTTATTAAAATTTGTAAACGTAATGTCTTGTGAAGTAGCTAGCACTTAAGCACCCCCAGTTAATGAAATGTTGGTGTGCTTAATAGCTGACAGTAGTAAGTCCTGAGGTGGTTACTGGGAATGACTTTTTATTTTATGGGATTTTTTTTAAACATCATTAAGTGCTGGAAAGGTTTTGTTACTCAGATTGCAAAACTTAATACTTACGTTTCTAGCAAGGTAACAATCCTGGTATCTTTTTTTGCTTGGCTGTTAACTTTTTAATTTGAAGAAAAGTGAGACCAGTTCAGAATTAGCAGTACACACTTGTTAAGTTTGGTAGAAGGGTTGAAAGAGTAGCATGGATGAAAAAAAAAATCACAGTTGTCATAGTAAGCAAGTAATGTTTTGTTTGTATGTGAGCTTCTGTGATTGTGGAATATCATGGAATAGTTAGGGTTGGAAGGGACCTTTTAAAGGTCACCTAGTCCAATCCTCCCTCAATGGGCAGGGGCATCTTCAACAGTATGTTAGGCTGTGGTGGAAAAGCATGGATGTTATCTGTAGATTAAAACAGGTAACTGTGGTTGTAGATAGGTGCATGGTTGTAGTTTGTTATGTGAGCAAGATGTGAATGTATCTTTTGGTCAAGGTAAAGCAACAAACTAAGTTTCTTTACAGAAACGGACCATTAATTCAAGTTTGTGTGATGATTGTAATAACTATGTGATGATTATTCACTGTAAAATCTCTTTCCCAGGCCTACAGAGAGCAAATAAAAAGGGAGAGTGTTCTTACTGCCACCAGTATCTTGAATAATCCTATAGTCAAGGCACGGTATGAGCTGTATGTGAAGGTAAGATGCAAATGGGAAAAAGGTAGTCTGTAATAGTTGCTATATATTTTCTCCATGCTCTTGGAGTGTAACCTCAGTGCTGTCTTCTGCTTCTGCCTTCTAGGCAGCTCACAGATTGAATATACTTTTAACATATTTTGCCATTCTCAGATAACTTTGCTGAAAAACTTGCCACCTTCAGATTTAGCAGCTTTTGGCTTTTGTTTACCATTTCTTTTTAGTAAATTTTTAATTAGATGCCCTTACGAAAAAAAATAATCAAGCTTTAGGAAAGCATCTGCAGTGTCTTTTAAATGAGCACAAAACACTTGAGTCGGTGTGTATGTTTAGGAGCGAAGGCTCCGGTGTGTGGTGCACACTACTCTGCTACTTTTTATTCCATAGAATTTCTAGAATTTATGGCAACATACAGAAAACGAAAGCTTATGACAGTAGTTGTGATCAGGCAATTTAAAAGCCTTGGCAGCCTGTGTTACAGATGCGTGGCCCGAGAAATGTTATGTGAAATCATTTTGGCAAAATGTGGATGTTTTTTCTGCCAGGCCAATGAAGTGACTTTTTCTGTAGTACCATTGTTAGCTATTCCTGGTAGTCACTTTTAATTGATTGATTTTTTTTTTTTCTCTTCTGTTACACTGCTTGATTTCTCTGCGCATATTGGGAAGCTTGGTTTTTTTATCTGTAGCCTAGAAGATGTGCATTTCCCTAATTCAACCTTATTTGGGATAGCTTTTCTTTCTGTTGAGGCCAGTACTGCCTTTTAGAACCACACCCTGCTGAGGGTAATGGTCCTCCATCTCTCTACCACAACTGGTATTTAGGACCCACCTGCCACCATTGTGGTTTTGAGTGAAAAGTTCTGCTTCAGTAAATTTGACTGCCCCGTGAAGCTACTGAGTAACTGCTTGGTAGATGACAATTTAATGTAATTTGGGTTGATTGGCTAGCTGACACTGCAGCAGGTGATCAGTTTTGAGAATATTAGCTGCGTGTTGCATTGTCTAAGACTTTTTTTCAAGGTTAAAGGCTCTAGTTAATGTTTGACTGAAAATGAGGGAGTAGATAGTCACTTCTGGTCTGGAGTGAACTAACTGATAAGCAGTAACAGCTCTTGTCTTACTTGGGACACCTTGACCATTTCTTTTGGGTAAAAATTCTCTGTGACTTACTCCTCTACCAAATGCTTAATGGAAAATGTCTTTTGCCCTTTGATTTTATTTTTTTTCAGCTAGAGACAGCTCCACAGGTTGTTCACTATATGTGTAAAAGGAGAGAAAGCAAATGGATGCATCCTTTTTAAACAAACTTACAGCTTCAAATATGTCATTCTACAATCAGTTTCTTTAACTACATGTTTTTAGTTTGCACTGTGAAAATGAAAGCAGAAAGAAAAAATTGGTTTTGGCTGTAAACACTTTCATGTTTAACCACTTAACTATGAGGTCAGTTGTAGGTTTTCAAATTTCACTGCAGAATCTTCAAGAAATGAATACAAACTTGGTAGTATTTACCTGTACCCGCTAAATAAGTATGTGTATTTTAACTTGAGTCTTTCAGCTAGTTTTGTGAGCTTGAACACATTGACTATAGAAAGGGTGTAAAGGTTAAATAACCCCTGGTAATTTTCACTGAGTTAAGTGATTTTTTTTAATTATATTTTTTTTAACATGGTAAAGGTGTCTGTGGTGTCCACTGAAAATGGAAGGATCTATATGGAGTTAGCCTAAGATAATCCCTCATGTGTTGTGTGTGTGTGTTTTTCATTTGTTTCAAGACATTTGCAATTAATGTCCCAGCTCCATGGAAGACAGCTTCGGTAAATTAGGTGATGCAGCTTTTAGAAGAGCTCCTGGTGTTTTTATAAAGGCTCTGATCTTTGTTACACTTCTGGTCAGTGACTATAGTTACAAACGGAAAGGAAAACACAAAGATCCAGATAGGTCTTGACAGTGGTTGCTAGTGCCATAGCAGATAATGAAAACAACAAGAATCATAATGGTGGAGAATAGCATTTCTTCAAGGTGGCCTTCTTAATTTACTAATGCGGCTTCCTTGGATCTTTTAGTATTGGAATTACTGTCACATGTACTGTTCCTCCAGTGTTCTACTGGACCCCAGCTGCTAGGACAATAATTTTTGCTATCATGTCTTCTGTCATGAAATGCTGCATCTGTTCACTGCTGCTTTGAAGCTGGTGTCTGCATTGTTGAAAACTTCATTCAGTTTCCAGAAAACTGCTGTATTAGAACCAAGGTTTCCAGTTGTCAAAACATGCATGTGATCTTATGATCCTAATGGTGCTGGTGACAGTCTTTTACACTGTCTTATTCCATGATTTTTTTTTTTTTCAATTCCTGTATTTGAAAACCAAGTACAGTGCTTAAATTAACAAGGTATGTTTGCATCCTACCCTTTGCATGCAAGGAACCTTTCCTCTACATATCTTGATATCTTCATTGTAGATATTTCAATCAAAGAACCTTGAAAGGATTGTTTCTTAGCTTGGCCATTTCTTTTAAAGAGCCCTCTGTTTCCCCAGTGTTGGTCTTGTGTCACATCCTTTTATGCTTCCAGTGTATTCTTTGTATGCTTTTTTAAAAAGTTCTTCATTCTTCCTTATTCCCCTACATCTGTATTATGGAGGGAAGCAGGGGGGAATCTACTACAAGCCACCTGCTGGCCGCTCTGAAACAATCATCTTGGAAATGTTATGAACCTGCAGCAAGTCCCTTTATACTGAGGAAAAAAGACCACCTTGTTTCTCAGGCAAAAAGTTACCACTTGATGAAGTCATGACTATCTCTTAATTTTGGACCATTTAGAACTTCCTAGATAGAATGATGTCTGTGATTAAAACATGCTGGGATGTTGCTCAAGAGAAGTGTCATAGAGGTTGACATTTTCTATCACTATATCCCAGGACTGTGTTCATGTGTATTAGTGAAGGCATTCTAAAGTTTACCAGTTAGATAGGCAGACTTCGGTATCTTTTTGAGTCAGGTTTGTGAGACCTGTTATAAACAGATAGGGAGCGTGGTTTCTGGGGACATTTGAATCCTGAAGCTTTGGTTGTAAACACCAGTTCACAGTCTTAAGGTTTCTCTGCAATTTAAATATTCTAGAGACAAGGAACCCAAGGAATGCATCTCTTGGGAATGAACTACTTACCTGCTTGTGTTTTTATGCTCTGTAGGCATCATAAAGTCTTTCTGCAGCAGTTCAATGGTGTGTCTGTGTTCTTGTTTTCTGGGTTTTTTTTGTTTTGTTTTTTAAAGCCATCTGGGAAGATGGGACCAGTGTGGCTGTCAAAATCAACTAGCATCAAAATTGGCTCTGCATGCTGTGCTGGATGCCTCTGATGCTACATCACTGGAAAAGAGCACAGTCGTTAGGATCTTCCCCTTGAGGGCAGTAACTTTTTCCTTGGCTTGAGAACTTGAAAAGTGCATTTTTCTCTGAAAAAAACAGTTGGAGAAAGCAACTTCAACTTTTTTTGTTATTATTGTATAGAAGTCTGTTCATCCAGAAGTAGTGTGCTGAATCCAGTTCTGCTAGGTTAGCCAGAAGCGACATACTGTCTCCATAGGAATGAAATGTAACAGTTTTCTGTAGCTTCTCCCCAAGAGTCGGGGACAGTCAGAAGCTGTCTGCAGGAGTGTAGAAGTAGTCCTTTCAGAAGTGCATTCTTTAGTTACGTTCCATAGTTATGCCTAGCCTAGACGTGAGAGGATTTTAGTCTTTCCTTTTATATCAGACCTATAAAAGGGCTGATATCCTTGTGAGTCATATACAGAGGAAGGCTACCTTTTGATTTCTTTTGCTAGGAAACAATGCTCTCTATCAGGACATATGAAACTCTTAATATAGCTGTCTTCCCTCTGTAATGTCTATTGATGGTATTTGAAGCTTACCAGGTGGAGTGTTCTTAACTCTGTAATTAGCTTATTTCTGTCTGTCTTTGGAAATCCTTGTTCCTGTACCCAGATGATGGAAAATATTTGGCTGAACCTAAGGAAAATGGCACTGGAGCATTTACAGTAAGGTGGTCTCTTGCACTTGTCCAAAAAGGAAAATAGATGGATACAGTTTTGGGGAGTGGCACTAATTCTTGATGTTGGAATTGAATTGATTGGGCACTCGCTTTTCCCTGTGGTTTGCTTTTTGATGAAACTTTTTACTGAGCTAATAAGTATTTTTGGTATTTCTGTGTTGGGACACTTATACTAAACAGTAATAGTATGTAGTAAGTAATGAGATGTGGGGTTTTGCTGTGTTCACGGGGCTCAGATAAGTTATGATACCAGCTTTCTATGTGCTTGACCCTTGCCTGTGAGAATCTTCTTATAAAAAAAGTCAAACTTAGTATCTCAAAGAAGTTTAAATAGCTTATTCATGGGGTTTATATGTGGCAGCTGTGTCTTTGATTAGACTATGAGTTGACGGGGCTCAGCAGACATTACCATCTAGGTGCTGTAGACTGGCCATTATAAAGTGTATGCATGAAATTCTCCTGGGACTTGGAATAGCATGGCCTCAAAAAATTCTGCTTTCTTTGTGTTACTCTTTAAATATGAAGTTATGATTTTTCTTGATTTTTGAATAACAAGGAAGCCAAGTTTTTGTTTAGTGGCATTTGTTAAATGTTTTTATAGCTTTCTAATTTTTCAGTGTTTCATAGGCCACCTGGAAGACTTTACCAGAAAAATGTAACGGAAGAAAAATATTTAAGCAAATAAGTACAGGAGGCCTAGAACTCTGTTTTTCTTTTGGATCATCTTTTAAATAATATTAAAATCATTATCTTAGTGTAGTTAGTGATCGGTGTCATATGCTCAGATCAGACTTGCTCTGTCAGATGCTTGAATGTGAAAGGAACTTCAGCAAAGAAACTGCTAATACTTCATGTTGTTATTCTTTATTGATTATACATAGTTCTTAAATTTCTGAAACAAGTGAAAGCTGAGGTATGTCTTGTACTGAACTACTATATGAAATAGAGAAAGTTTAAAACTAGAATGCTAATGTATTTAAAATACTGAGAAATCTAATAATTTCTCTAGATAAGCAATGGGGTGAATTTCAGACTAGTCAATATAATTCTAAATTGTTTTTTCATACGCTGAAGAGTGTCTTTTTGGTAGAATTATTTGGAGTAAGTAAAGACTAAGTAAGGAAAAGCAGAACGAAACTCTGTTCAGATTTGGTTTTAATTGAGGAGAAAAAGGAAGTGGCTGTAGTTCTTAAAAACATATTGAAACTTAACCATGTAATTTTAACTTACTGAAGGTTGAAGTTAAACTGAAGTTTGTGTGTAGCATACTTGGACTTCTTCTCAGTGCCATTTCTACTTTCATGAAAAAATTTTATTTGAATCCTCATTTCCAGTGTGCATAAACTTTTAAAATCAAACCTGTTTTGATTTTATTGACAAAAAAACGGCACCCTATTAAAAAGCTGTATAAAACACCATAGCATTTCTTAGCGGCTGCCTTTTTAATTCACTGAAATTATGAGTATAATTTTATTTCATGTCTGAAATATCAAAGTGTTTGTTTTCAATCTTCTGCTTCAGGGTGAAAATCCTTTTGAAATTAATGATCAGGCTCAGGAGCAGCAGGCAGAAGAGGAGGACAAAGCTGATGAACCAGCTGAGGGTGAGGAAGAAGAGGAGGAAGAAGAGGAAGAAGAAACTGAAGAACAGACTGATTTCACTTTAGACCACACTGAAGATAACTAAGTGCAAGAAAATGAAAATATATCAAGGGGGGGGAACAGCTTTTTATTTCTGCTCTAAAGTGGCTAAGACTTTTTAATAGTCTCAAATGAAATTGTTGAAGATTCCCCACCGTATGCATGCATTCCATTCCATGGAGAACTTGTTTATATAATTCCTCTGTGTTTCTGATTTTGTTTAAAATGAAATTAAGACTATTTTAGTTGAGCTTTTTATAGAAAACTGACTGTTAAAGCTGATTAAAACATTGTGTTGTATATTTTTTTAAGCATCCTATTTTTTTGGTGTGTGTATTGAAAGTTGGATATAATAATTTTTGGTCTAATCAATTGAAAAGAAAGGCGGGTCTGTGGGGTAAATATATTAAATGCTGTATGGCATAAGCTTATCATATTTACCTCTTAGTACAGAATGAGTAACTCCAAAAATTGTGCTGTTGAGTGTGGCTGTTTCGGGGACTGCATTGCACTCTGTATAATAGAGTATGTGTTATAATATGCCTTGTAGCTTTTTGTGATAAGATGTACCAGTTTGTAGCAATAAAACACTTAAGAAATGTTACTGTTTTTAAAGTGTCTATAGTTACGTATTTCAAGTATGTCCCTATGCTGACTACCAGATTGGTTTCAAATCAAATCTTGATTGATACTGTGATTTAATTTATTTAAAATTTGTAGTTGCATCTTAGTGATTAATGTTATTTATTGCTGATTTTTTGATGTATTCAGGCTCCACCTATCGGGACAGGTAAACGCTTTAGGATTCATAGTCTGCCTAGGGAAAGCATGCTTTCAGTATATTTATATGCTGTGCATTGTTGTCTCTTACACTTGGTTTTTCCACAATTACTTCTAGTGTAGCTTTTGACTACTGAGAACTGGAAATACCCAGTTTAACTATTTCTAAGTACAGCTAAGTAGTTTGCATAATTTTTCCCTAAATGTGGTAACTTAACAGAAGTAACTGTACCATTTATTGTGGTCATTATGGGGAATTTTTTTCAAAGTTTCATTATATGTAATTTGTGTACCTTTCTGTTGGAGAACCTTTGTGTAAAGTTGTAGCCATCACTACAATACAGGTGGTGGACAGAGAGTGGACAGAGGTTAGAATGTAAAGTGCTTCTGACCTCAAATGCGACCCGATTTGCTCTTCCAGTGATCTACTGCAGAACTGGGGAAAGTGAAAGTATTATGGAGGAATACTTGATTTAGATACTAGGCCACTAGAAAGTCTAGTAGCAGTCAACTCCAAAGAACACTGTGTATTGTAATCATTTAGCTGTTGCCTTTTAGCATAGCTTGGAGTGTATTGTGAGGAAAGAGAGGCAACTGAGTAGTGCTTTGACTTTTTGTCTTACATGGCTTAGATGTTTTCATTTTAAAAAATTGGCATGATGTAGACTTGATTGTTGTACCTGTAAGTGTTAGCTTGGAACTGAAAGTTAGCATGGGTTGGTTGAAAGATGTGTTAAGGCTGCAGCTGGTTGAACAGTATCTCTTTTTGATATGTAATCTTAAAATAACAAAGTTCTCCCTAGATCTGTAAACCCTCATTCTCCTGTTCTCTATCTTAGGGTTGGGATTAAGATTCAGATTTGCATTACTTTTAAGGTGTAATCTCCCCATCTGCTTTACAAGCTGGTCACTCAACTATCTATGTGTTCTATTTGTAGATCTTTTGCCCTGCAGGAGGAAGATGCTGATCTCTTCCCTAACAACTTAACAGGAACTATCAGTGTTCTAGAAACTGGCAAGAGCTTTAGGATGAGAACTTCTTTGCAGTAGTTAAGAGAACTGAGAATGCTGTCCAAATTTCTGCAAGTGGTGGGTTTTTTTGTCTTTGTCTATGGTTCCTTTACTAGTTGGAGAGAATTAAGTTGCTCCTAAAGCTAAAATAAACCCTTTCCCTAAGATCAGTACTTTATTTCCATTGTTGTCACTTTATCCACTGTGACTTCAGGATCTTTGAACCCTGAGCATTCTTGACTTCACTGATAATCTAAAATACATTATTGACGACTATTATATACTGACAGTTCTCACCTATAAAGTGTGTTAAGCGATAGTTTAAGCTTAGATGACAAATTGGGGGTGGAAACAACTGGTTATAATGGACGAAGTTACCCTTTTCTATAGGCTTAGAAGGAACTTTTAATGGAGTCCCTGGGTCCCTTTTGTAGCTAATGTTTCATCAAATTAAATTAATTTCCTACATCGGTGACAAAGTATGGAAATTTCAGAGGGAGTGGTAGCTACCCATCCCAGATGACACAGATTCTTGGTAAGCTGCCCCCCACTCCCGGTTAATCCAAACTGAGTGGAGATTTTGTTTGTTTCAGAATCTCAGAAATAAAGACTACAGTTTTAGGCAGTTCTGGGTGAAGGTGCCTGCTGGAATACACAGGTATATTATTTACACATCCCTGCTAAGTGACGTTTCCAGTTTCCTTTGCGTTCACTGAAGACCAGCGATGTGCTGCCAACTTCCTGACTGTTTTTAAGTGTTGGTTGCAGTAACACAGGCCTTTTCCTAGATCATAGAATGGTTTGGGTTGGAAGGGACCTTAAAGATCATCTAGCCAACCCCCCTGCCATGGGCAGGGACACCTACTTGGCAAGGTTGCTCAAAACCCCTCCAGCCTGGCCCTGAATGCCTCCAGGGATGGGGCATCCACATCTGCTCTGGGCAACCTGTTCCTGTGTCTCACCACGCTCGTAGTAAAGAATTTCTTCCTAATACCTCATCTAAATATATCCTTTTTCAGCTTAAAGCCATTCCCCCTTGTCCTACTGCTACCTGCCCTTGTAAAAAGTCCCTCTCCAGTTCTCTTGTAGGCCCCCTTTAGCTACTGGAAGGCTGCTGTAAGGTCTCCCCAGAGCCTTTCTTCTCCAGGATGAACAACCCCAACTCTCCCAGCCTGTCTTCATAGGAGAGGTGTTCCAGTTCTCTGGTGATTTGTGGCCCTGCTCTGGACCTGCTCCAGCAAGTCCCAGTCCTTATGCTGGGGGGCCCCAGAGCTGAACAGAGTACTCCAGGTAGACTCTCGAGACTAAACAAAAGATGAGTGGAAAACTGGACTTGAAATGTAGTTGTTTATGGTTCATGCTCCAGATAATGACTGGTTACTAATGGTAGCTCTTGGAGGGTCATTTAATTAAGGAAAAGCAATTGGATGGAATTTGGGCAGCTGGTGGGTATAGGTTCCATCCTGGAACCAGTATTGAGAGGTTTGATAAAGGAATTTTGTGGTTGGTAAAAGTGGTATCAGGTGATGCTAAGTATTTCAGGATGTTTAAAAACACCTGTTGGGAATAAAAAAGGCTGTCCTAGATGACAGGCAAGATCCTTCTCCAGTCCTGTTCCTCCAGTGCATGCGCTGTAGAACTCTTTTTAGTGTCTTAGGTGGAATCAGCAGAAAGAAGTGTGGTACTTCTGATCTGAGTAGCCAAAACTGCATGGAACGTTTCAGGTGAGGATTTACTTTGTGCAAGAATTGCAAGAATTTGACTTGCAGAGCAATAGTAACACTACTCTATTTCTGTTGGAAACACCTTGCTGCATTTTTAATCTTTTGCAGGACACTGCTTAATGGTGTGTTGATTCATAGTTGTGCTGAAGAAATACATGCAACTAGTCTCATGTTCCAACTACCCCTTTCTGGAGCTAGAAATTGAATCATTTTGATTTGAGAAATGTCGAAAAAATGTGCCGTAGGTTTTTGTGGGTTTGCTTGTTTAGGGTTGAACATGCAAGGTAGCAAGTACAGTAGAAATACAGGCATTAATCCTTGCAATTTACACATACTGAGTAACTACCGTGTGTGTGTTCCTACGTGTACTGCAGCCCAAATGCACTGGGCTTTTTATATACAGTTATTTTGCTTCACAGTATAACTGTAGAATGACTGGCATCACACTGATGTAATATTTGGCTTGTTTTCATGCAATGCAAAGGATTGAAATCTTGAAACGAGCTTGTCGATTCTCTTGCTTTTGCTTTTCCTGCATTGCTTACAGTTAAGAATAAATTAAATCGGTTTTCAGCTTGCTGAAATATTAACTACACCTGCACATTTTCTTTCAGTCTTCTGCCAACAGACTTTGACAATAAAAACCCAAGAACAAAACAATGAAGCTTTTCTTTGAATGCCAGTCTAATCTTCCAGTATTTTTCAGATGCTGGAATGCCTCCTGCTTCTCTTAAGCAGCATTAAAAGAGGATCCGGAGCTTTTTCTTCAATAAGTTATCCTTCCACTAAATGAAGTCCTCACCCATTCAGCTTTTAGGATTATAGGGAAAAACTTTATTGTAAGGAATGCCCATAACCATCAGAGTTGGGTGCCTCCTAGATACTTCCTCCCAAGTTAAAGCAAAGAGAGGCTTGGTAAGATCCACATGCAGGATCTAGATCCAAAAGTAATGAAGTTTGTCAAATCATGTGAGAGGATTGAAATTTTACATCAAGTTTGTTAAGTACAAAAATGAATAACACATCTGTGTAATTTGTTTTTAAGTTAATTTTTAAAATTGTCCTAATTTTTAGGCTTACAATATTGTATTTGTAAAATAACTATAACTGTATAACACTACTATGTCCTGCAGCTCCATTCAGCCGTCTTTAAAGACATTTGGCTGGTTTTAAGTACAGCTAGCCAATGAAAAAGCCTTTCTGTATAAATAAAAATGTGTATAAATTGAAGTCCAACATCTAAAACAAAAGAGCTTCTGATTCTACTCTACAAATCTAAGCTTTCCTCATCCCATCCTTTGGTACTTCAAAGGTGATGCCCACAGGAAAAGTAATAAATACCTAGAGGGTGAACTGGAGCATCAGAATCTGCTGATGCAAAAACATAAAAGAGAAGACTTCTTAACAAGACCCTAAGACCCCCTACTATCCTGTGATTCTGATTTAAAACAAAGTTCTGCCTGTATGCAGAAGTGTGGTTGTTTTTTTTTCTTTTTTTTTTCAGGGTTGAAGAATACAGAGTGTTACAGGAGAACAAGGAATAACTAACCTGCTTGCCTTGGTGGTCCCCTGCAGGTCAAACATTAGTCTTCACATCGAATGTGCCTGTTCTTTTTGTGGAGACTTGCCATCTTCCTCGTGGACACCAGAGCATGCGCATTCCAAACTGTTTCTGTGTTTATAGGGTTCTCAATATCCCCAAAGCTGTGAAGGAGGGTAAGTCAGGAATGTTGGGAGTTTTTGTGGGGTACCAAAACTGCTAAGAATGAATAATACAATGACAGGATGAATGTATAATTGTGAATAATCACAACTTACTGCATATTTAAGTGAATGTTTGTCAAAAGATTGAGCAGAACAGCTGTATGGACTTGGGAAAAGAGCTGCAAGTGTCGATTACAAAAGGGCATCTTGGTTAATGTACAGTTGTTTTCAGCCTTCTTGCTTCAGCTAATAACAACATTGTGGTCCAGATCCTTTTATTTTCTTTTGTTATCAGTCTGTAAGGTTGCTGTATCATTAAACCATCAATCAGTAAGGTTCCTTCAAGAGTACTTGTAAGTCTGTCGTCCTCTTTTCACACTGAGATGACTGAAACATGTTGGAGCCTGTTTGAATTTCCCAGGACATAGCTAAGGTAAGCGTGTAGCTACTACATATGTGGCAGTGGACAATTTACAGTGGGCGGTTAAGATCCAAATGTGCTTTTTATTGTCTGAATATTTTACTCTGTGTTAAAGGCATCCATCTGGAAGCTAATTACTCTGAGGGAGGGGACTGCGATGGCAGATCAGCAATTTGTTTAGCTTGCAGTCACTGTTTACCTGGAGTACAGTGGTGTATTCTGTTGAGGCCATAGATTTATAAGGCTGGAGAGGACTGCGGTAATATCAGCTGTGCTTTGCTTCCTGATCGAATGCCTTTTTGTTGGGCTAGAGTGTGTGTTTTGGAAAGCTAATTTGTTTTAACTGTTATTATTTGGACAAGGGTGAATCTTATGCAATCTCTGCCACATTTTATTTTAAAAGCCTAAAACTGATTTTATTGGCATAGTGTGGGGTTTCATATGGCACTGCCCTGTTTTTCATCCTTTGTGTCTGTTGCTGTTAACTTTTTGGTTTTGTTAGTGCTAAGCAACACAGTCGTTAAATGCCACAACAAACAAAAAAAAAAGCAGGGGGAAATGATCCTCCTGAGTGCTAAACAATCTGTGATGTTACATGGGCATCTTCTCCCTCAAAAGACTGGCAAAACTATAAGGTTATGAGAACTGAGTTCTCTGCCAGAATCAGCCATAGGTTTCCCCCCGTGTCTCTCTTATCTTTGGAAAAAGTGAATAGTGAGTTCAGGTGTTGTGAGGTTAAGTCAGTATTCAAGAAGTTTAGTTATCCGCGGAGGGAAAGATATTTCCAATTTACTTAAAGGTACTATTGCTTGCAGTAGAGCTCAGCCCTGGGCGCAGGTGTAGTTACCTTCCTTAGCTGTGAATGTTTGTCTGGTAACAAATATGGTGCCCTTCCCAGCGGGAGGGGTGCTTTGTCTTGTGTTCTGCTAGTTCTCCATGTGGAAATGTACAGAACGTGAGGTGGGGTCAAGCAGGGCTGAAGGTCTCTAAGGAGTAATACACTACTGAACTCTCTCTTGGTAAAACACAATTATCATGTGAAATGGGTATGTATAAAGGTTGTTAGCCTTCCTACTTCTGTGCCCAGTCCTTAAATACTTTGTTATAAATGTTTTTCAGTGAAGGGTTTATTTCTGCCGCTGAAATTCCTTTGCGCCTTTTCAAGACTATAAATGTTTCTATGTAACTATGTGCATAAATACATCAGCAACAAAAGGAGGGCTGAGGAGAATCTCCATCCTGTACTGGATGTAGGGGGAAACAGTGACAAAGGTTGAAGAAAAGGCCTCCTTTTCTTAATGGCTTCTTTGCCTCAGTCTTTAATAGTAAGACCCAGTTGTTCTCTGAGTACCCAGGCCCCTGTGCTGGAAGACAGGGATGGGGAGCAGAATGAAGCCCCCATAATCCAAGGGGAGATGATCAGGGGCCTGCTACACCACTTAAGACACACAAGTTGATGAGGCTGGATGTGATCCACCCAAGGGTACTGAGGGAGATGGCAGAGGTGTTCACTGAGCCAGTTTCAATCATTTACCAGCAGTCCTAACTAACTGGGGATGTCCCAATTGACCAGAGGTTAGCAAATGTGATGCCCATCTACAAGAAGGGCCAGAAGGAGGAGGATCTGTGGGACTACAGACCTGTCAGTCTGATCTCGGTATTGGGGAGGGTTATGGAACACTTCACCTTGAGTGACATCCTGTAGCGTGTGCAGGACAACCAGATGGTCAGGCCCAGCCAGCACAGTTCTATGAAAGGCAGGTCCTGAAAGGCGGTGAATGGAGTTAAATTCAACTGGCAGCTGGTCTGGAGTGGTGTTTCTCAGGGGCCAGTTCTGTTTAATGTCTTTATCAATGATCTGGAGGAAGGGATCAAGTGCACCCTCAGGGAGTGTGCAGGTGACACCAAGTTGGGCAGGAGTGTTGATCTCCTTGAGGGCAGGAGGCTCTGAAGAGGGGTCTGGGCAGGCTGGATTGATGGGCTGAGGCCAGTTGTATGAGGTTCAACAGGACTTAGTGCTGGATCCTGCATGTGGGTCACACCAGCCCCACACAACACTACAGGCTTGGGGCAGAGCGGCTGGAAAGCTGCCTCGTGGAAAAGGGCCTGGGGGTGCTGGTTGACAGCCGGCTGGGCATGAGCCAGCAGTGTGCCCAGGGGGCCAAGAAGGCCAGTAGCATCCTGGCTGATACAGTGAGGCCAGCAGGACTAGGGCAGTGATTGAGGCACTAGTGAGGCCACACCTTGAATCCTGTGTTCGGTTCTGGGCCCCTCACCACAGGAAAGACATTGAGGTGCTGGAGCATGTCCAGAGAAGGGCAACAAAGCTGGGGAAGGGTCTGGAGCACAAGTATTAAGAGGAGCAGCTGAGGGAACTGGGGGTGTTTGGTCTGGAGAACAGGAGGCTTGCAGGATCTTATTGCTCTCTACAACTATCTGAAAGGAGGTTGTAGCGAGGTGGGTGTCAGTCTGTTTTCCCAAGTAACAAGGACAAGAGGAAACGGCCTCAGGTTCTGCCAGGGAAAGTTTAGATTGGATATAAGTAAAGATTTCTTCACCAAAAGGTTCGTCAAGCATTGGAACAGGCTGCCCAGGGAAGTGGTTGACTCGCCGTCCCTGGAGGTGTGTAGATGTGGCGCTTAGGGACATGGTTTAGTGGGACTTGGCAGTGCTATGTTAATGGTTGGACTTGATGATCTTAAAGGTCTTTTCCAACCTAAGCTACTCTATGATTCTGTCAACAGCATGACGTGAAATAATGTCATATTTGCTATGTGCAGCAATTATAATTTTAAAAATATACCTCTTTCTATCTACTGCTTGTCTGAAGGTAAAACCTTCTGTCGACTGCACTGCTACAGTGCGCAACAGTCCTAATACTGGAGTTCTCAACCCGCTGTGTACCAAGGGGTTAATTTGTTTCCATCACCGGGGATTTGAATTGCTCGTCAGTGCTGAGGTCACTGTCACTGTTAAATGACAGATGTCTTTCTGAAAATCCCTTGTATCTTTCCTTGTGATGTAAAGTTCAGTGACTGCAATAACAGGGTGTTGTTCTTTAATAACTGTTAAATTTATTCTTTAGAGAATTTACAAAGATGTCCTATTGCTCTGGGAGAGCTCCCTTGATGCTGAACTCTGCGTTTTCTTTTTGCATAATGCCTACAGATTTAGAGCCACTGTACTCCCAGTTGTATAGCTTCTGTATCCCTTGTTCAGTGCTGCTGAAATACTCGTAAATCTCCTTTCTTCTAGTGGCTTTGTGCAGCAGCTGGGGTATGACAATAAGGTCCCTGATCTATAATTCCAGACAGCCCCGGAGGGTGAGCAGATCGACCAATCCTCATCCCCAACGTAAGCCCAGGGAACTCGCAGTCCCTGGGAGGTAGTTGTCTAATGCTTTCTATTTGTATTCTGCATGAAACTCTTCTTGATGCTGGACTGTTGTTCACTTAGAGAATTATCCAGTGCACAGTATATAAACTCCCACTAGAGATTGAATGCATGTAAATAAAGCATGCCTTAAGTCTAGCATAATGTAACTTTAAGTGAGAAGAAATAGACTCAATCTAAGCACCTTCTAAGGCTGCATTCACTGCTCAGATCTGCACAGTGCAGTCACAATCTGCATTTCTATGTCACATGGATAAGAGGTAAGGAGGACAGCTGTATACGTTTTCTAATTCCACGGATTTCCTGGCTTTTTATTGAATTTGATGAGAATACAACTCTGACTTTTAAAAATAACAGCTGTTTTTGAAACTCTTGCGAAATAGCAACATTCACATTGTAACAGAGAGACATAGTTTGAAAAATGTGATTGATTGATTGACCTTTACACTATACAAGCCTCATGAAAATGTTACTTAGTGTTTTCACACCACCCAAAAGCCTGGCAGGCATTTCGGAGTACAGACAGAAGATGATCCCTGCCCTGCAGCCTTTGCAATCTCATCGTAATCTCTAGCTGTATTCACTTCAACTATATTATTTTTGCAACTTTCATGTCTGTATAGCAGCATTGACATTTATTTTGACTATAAATTATTTAGAAAGGATCTGCTTGAAAACTAGTACTTATTTTCCCATAAACCTGTATCATCTGTTTTAAACCTTGAGATTAATGAAGTGTAAAGGGCTATTTTTAAATGCAGGGTGTTACACGTATGCTACCAGTCTTTGATTGTACTTGGCTTATCCAAGCAGGTTTTAATGCTGACACAATTGTCAGGCTAATTTTATTCTCTGCATCAACTTTAAAGGAGATTAAACTGCTTCAGTTCTGTGATTTGCTACTTGCCAGAGCAATATATCCAGTATCCAGAAAACAGCTGCATGTTTGATAGAAGTAGTGTGAAGTCCCCACTGCATTGAGGACAATGACAAAGTTTCCATCAACAGCGACACAGCCAGGGTAGCACCCAGCCTGATGTTCTAAGGTAAGAGTATTGGGTGCTTCATCAACACTACTCTTACAAAACTGGTAGTTCTTCAGATGTTATAGAAACACAATTCCATATGTGCTCTGTGAAACCTAATCCATAAAGAAAAGAGGGAACCTCAATGGAACAAGGTTATCTTACTTTCCATCTATAATTCCACATTAGTTTCTTGTGTGTTTTCTTAAGAACTGATAGTCTTCTCTCCAGCTCCTCTACAAAGGCAATGGGACACTGGTCCGTCAGAAGAAAGAATAACTGACAGAGGATAAACCGATGGAACTTTGAAGTCATATTTGACTTGTATTTCAGTCTTTTTTTGTCAAGATAGCTCTACATTTATGGCCTTTAGTCTGTCCTTCCTCAGACGAAAATTCAGGAAGGCAGAGAAAATTGTTAAAAGCGTTAAGTGTCTCTGTCCATAGAGACTCTTTATTTTTTTATTTTAAACAAAGGATTCGGTTGCCCAAATTGAATATGGAAGCATATAAATTCATCCCTAATAAACTTGGATTTGTACTGAAAGAGTTAAAGAGTATTAAACTGTAGTAGCCTGTTTGAATTAAAGTGGCTTTTGTTGTCAGATTATCTGAATAAGGGATATTTCAGGCTCTGAAAGTAAATTAAGATAATCATGGACTCTTTAGTCTTGCTTAATTGCAACAAAACCCGGTAAGCACAAAGTTCTAGTGAATCTAAGAACACATACATAAAGCAGTGTTCAGAGCACGCAAAGTTCTGTGCCAAAGCACTGTGGGTTGCTAATTACTTTTGCATGAGAGCCAAGCACTGTGCTTGGTGAGAATCTGGACACCAGTATGTTTACAATGTTTATGTAAGTGTATGATGTAATTAATGTAGTCTTGGTTAGCTAAAATGAACTTTGTGTCAACATTAATTTGTATTTGTTTTATCCTTGCTGCTCTCAAGAGGCTCCTTTTAGCTGGATGTTCATGATAGTATGATTTTTGGGACACTAAATTTGGCCAAAATAAGGAAAGACTTTCAAGAAACAGATCTAGGTTGCTTCCATTTCACAGATTTTATCAATCAATCAGACTTTCATTTTGACTTTCTTATGAAAAATGCTTACAAGGACTTTACCAATTAATTCAATTACATGCTAAACATTTTTCTTTATGGTTCAGAGTGGTTTTCAAAATGGTCAAAATAAGCATTTTGAGACGAGATGTAAGATACCAGTTAATGCAGGAAGCTTTAAATGCAGCAGGATTTGTTTTTGTGAAAGCTTTATTCTTGTAAAGAGATGTTACTTCAAGCAGAAACCAACAGCTTCCTGCTTTACAGAAGTTGTGGCTGTCAGAATGTGAATTTTGCCTGATATTTTTCTGGATGCTGTAGCCTTTACTACTTCTCATCCATATCATAAATACTTACTTTTTTTCCTTGAAAGTATGCTGAGGGAACATGGCAAAATTGGAGGCAGCTGAATTCTGTGTGTTTGGTAGGATGTTATCTTTTCATTTCCTCTTTGATCTATTCTGAATCTTTTGTGTCTTGAGCCTGTAGAGTGTGCCATAGTAGTACCCCTATCGTGGTAACTGTTCTTTCTTAGGTTGTTAATTCTTAGGTTGATATCAGTATTGTAAATACAGCTTATTTTCCCTTCTGCCTTTCTGATAACTTCTTTCCTTATCACATTTGTTTTACCACTCATGGTCTCTAATTTCTTATCGAAGTGGTAAGGACGTTATATACAGGACTGATTTCTTCTTCTCCCCCTCCCCCCAGTTGTTCATTCACTTTTTTCCAGCCTTTGAATCAATGATAAATGCTGCTGGAAGCAAAAGTATGGACAGAGGCAAGTACGAATCTTTGGAAGAACATACAAAAGGAGTTATTCTTTAGGTCCTCAAACTTTTCTTAATTTTTTCCTAGTATTGTTTTAATGTAGAAGCTATATTTAAATCCAGATGCAATTATAGTACTGAACACTTAAGTCCAGACAGATCCAGCTTCAGTGTACGTTTCATTGCAGAAGCTAAAGTGCCTGAGATTTTAAGTGACTGTAATAAAACACTGCAAAACAAGAATGCAGGGTTGCATGAGCACTTTCATTTTGATTCAGATTTCTGCTCACTTCCTGTAAGAGACTCTTAAACTGTTTTGTTCCTGGGACCCATAATGTCTTTCCAAATGGAGCTTGGTCATAAATTCTTTTTTTTTTTTTTCCGAGATCATTGGAGACTTCTTTTTTCCGAACATAAAAAAAGTAATCCTAATTATATGGGGCTTGATTTTTATTTTTTCCTAAGTCAATATCCATATTTTGTAAAATTATTTTAGACTTTATTGGCAGACTGTCATAAAACCAAGCTGATCAGCCATTTTTAACATCACAGGAAAAGTATAGAAATGTAGAATGTTTGTAAGGTGTTTAGTGATATTCCCAAGAAATATTGTTGAACTTGCATGATGGAGTGCAATTGTGATGATACTACTATAACATCCTTAACTGTGCTCATAAAACTTGCTGTATTTGTTCCTTTCCTCTGAGTGCGTCAGAAAACACCATAAGCCCTTCACAGGAGAACAGACTTCAGGTTGCTCTGATTCTATCAGTGGAGATAAAATACTTCCGTAAAATCATAGGGGTTAGGTCCTTTACATTGACCTCTCAATTTGAAGAGCTTCTGTTGGCTGGGGAGAGGTTGCCTAAAGGAGTTTTTGTTGTGGTACTTCTAGTTTGTGATTTGTTTGTCTGCGATCCTGGGAGCACTGGTAGTTAACAAAGCAAAACCAAACAATAAAACCCCAAACCAAACAAAAAACCCCCACAAACCAAATGCCAGAAAGGTGGTATGAGAGGGATATAAGACTTTAGAAGTAACTGAATAGGTGTTGAGGGTTCTTTGCTTGTATTTAGTTGTTCCAAAGACTTCTGATGTTTTCTAGAAATTTGTTAATAATGGTTAAACATCTTACTTGGATAAGCAAATTATAGAAGTTCGTAAAGCAGCTTGAAAGTGTTTTGAGATTCCAAGAGAGAGACTCTACCACAGAATTATATGTTTTGTTACTATCATGACTTAATAACCCCAGGACTTCTGTTTAAATACAGTACCTACTGTGTACCTGTGTTCTCTTGTTGAATAAGGTATTTTCATTTAATTCCTTTTACAGGTGTAAGAGGTAATCATTCAGTGGTTCAGTCCTTTTATTTCCAAAGTGTCTGTCCATGGTTTCTACACAAAAATTATTTTCTGGTATGTGACACTCATCTGGTTTTCAGTTCCTCTTGAAAGCCTTGCTCTTCCCCCCCGCCCCCCCCCCCCCCCCCCCCCCCCCCCCCCCGCCTTTTTCTGGGAAGTTCACAGAAAAAAGGAGTTACTTTGTTGTTCTTTAAAACAAACTCAAGATTAAAAAAAACCCACAACCCAGCGAACCCAACAAAGTCTGAATTGCAGAGTCTGCCTGGCTATGTCTTGAGGCTCTATAATGGAGCCCACTGGTGTAGTTTCTTTGTAGCAGTGCGGTTAATAAAATGAGATCCCAGGTGAACTTCTTGGCGGCTTTTCATCCTCTGTGGTGGTAGGCAGCAGAGCCTGGTGTAATTCTGAGGTGATCAGTGTTGATTTGTTAGCTTTGCCAGGGACTAGAGCCTAGACTGTGACTGAGAAAAGGACTTCTCACTCTCTGGATAGCATATGCTCTTCTTACATCTTTATAAGCTGTCTGGGGCAGGAGCTGTCTGTGTTCCTGCCAGGCTTCTCAGTTTTGCCATAAACCCCAACAAAAGATAACTTTTTCTCTCCATGCAGATTCCTTGATTTTTGGTAACAGTCAGATCTGAAAAGTTGTTAGTATTACTGGAATAAAACATGCTGGAACAACCAGGAATGGGGTCTCCTGTGTGAAGGAGGGCTTTTCTTAGAAGAATAGTAAATCAAGGCTATATTTAAAAAGGTTTACTTGCCTTATTCTACTTCACACTGGCTTTCAAAGAATAGAATTAACAAAGTGGGTCTTACTCATGTATTTATATTCTTTAGATGCAAACTCTTCATTATGTTTTAAGGTTAATGACATACTCTATGTGTTTGACCTGGTGTGCTATAATGTGTGGTACAAGTTGCCTGAGTAATCTGGCATATTTTAGGACTTCATTAAAATGCAGTGGACTTTGTTGTGTTCCATGTGGGCTTACTTTTGGCTGGTGGCTTCAGTTACCAAGAAGTGAGATGGGAGTAGGGGAAAGTGTCTCCTTAGCTTTTAATTTCATATAAGCAAAATGTGATTATCCTATTTGATTTTAACTGTCATGATATTAAGGACATTGTCTTGATCTCCCTGTTTTGTAGAACCAACTGGGGAGATGGGAAGTATTCATTGAAAGCTCTTACCACTCTTCAATGAGAAGACAGATGGTTACTGGGGGTTCAGAGAGGTGGTTGGGTTTTTTTTCCTGGTATTTTAATTAAGTGGGCATTAAGAGAAACCAGTGAACAAACTGCAGGTTTAAAAAAAGAAGGGTAAAACTCTGTTGCCATCTAAATTGACAGCGCTTGATGTGAGTGCTGTAATGACTGTGCTGATTCTCTGGTCACACGTGTTTAGCAGAAATGCAACTTGGATTTCTGATGGAAGAAGGGAAGTAGAGCGGATTTCTTTTGTTTCACTGATTTCGGTCATAGATGTTCAGCACTTTGTAGTGCAACAGAGAGAAAATCTGCTGAAGCAGGGGCTCAGACTGATTCCTTCTGCTTTGTTTTGCAGGTTTTTCCTTTCATAATGGAGCAAACCAAGCCCAGAATGTTTGAGGATGGCCCGTAAAAGGAAGGGGACCATGCACCCCTGTGAGAGAAAGCAGAGGCAGAAACCTGGCTGTTGTCCTGCATGCATTGAAGACTAAACAAAAAAGAGATGGAGTGACTTTGGTGTGAGGGAAGCCACGCTGGTAGCCCCAGTAATGGATGATTAAATGAGCGAGTGATTCTGGGGCAGTGCCTTCCAGCTGAATATAATTAAAAGCCTTTAGCAATCATTCTTCCCGTGGGTGGTTTTGCATTCCATTTTTAATCATAAGCAAAAGAGCTGGTTGGCTGTTTTTTGTTGTATTTTTCAAATGGCATTCCATCGTTTAAGCTCAATGAATGGGGACAATAATTGTAACTGATTTTGTGCCTAATCAGGACATATCATGTAATTGTGGCTGAATTCCGAGCTCTTTTTAGTATTCTGTGGAAGTCTGGGACTTTGAACATAGTTCTGATTTTTCTGTCTTCTCCCACAGTCTGGAAACTGACAGGTAGAGGGCAGCAAAGCTCCATTTTTTTTTTTTTTTTAGTTGAAACCATTTTTTTATTGAAGTGGTTTTTATCAAGCTAAATAATGATCATGTCAGTTAGATGCATTGGTTGATGATCTGAGTGGCTCAAAATTAATATAAAATTTTCAATTAAGAAAAAATATTTACTAAAATACAAATAAATTTAAAAGAACCTGGCCTGCAGTACGATTTAACTGGTTGTGAAGCAGCTGGAATACAAGGGGGAAAAAAAAACATTTGCAAAACCAACCGAAGGGCGGCTTTTAACATCAATAGTGAGAAACTTGTGCTGGTTTATGCCAAAATCTGTAATTACAGACCACATGCTGAATTGTATAAATGGAAACAAAATGAAATCACACACAAATATCTCCTGCTTAAGGAAGAAAAAAATGAAAGGGAGTCTTGCATGCAGCTCTGGATTGATTTTTGGATAAATGCCCCATCTTTGCCTCATTTATCTCACAATGTGAAACTAGTCATATTACTCAGTGGTGACACTATTCCCCTGTGATTCTTTAAGTGTAGTTATGAAATGATGGCACTGAGTTTGAAATCAGTTACTCCTCCAGCATCAGT
The DNA here is from genome assembly GCF_015220075.1 of Falco rusticolus. Lineage (NCBI taxonomy): Eukaryota > Metazoa > Chordata > Aves > Falconiformes > Falconidae > Falco > Falco rusticolus. Next base: position 18,172,960 of record NC_051197.1, read on the forward strand.
GTGAGCTGTAAACATTTCACAAGAGGAACAGGAAAAGCATTAAACCAAAAATGCTGTTAATTCTTATGAGTTCACCCAAAAGGGAATACCCCATGCAGTACTTTAGCCATTAATAATGAATGTTATTCATTAATGCAGAAAGTGGAATTTACTTAGTTAAATACACTGGAACATATATTTTATCTTTCAGAGTGATTATAACGTTGTACTGTTTAGCTGGTACTGTTGCCTGGTACTAGTATTGCATGTGGCTGTACAGTGAGTGTGCAGGGAGTTTAGGGGACAATTTGAGCTCAAAGCCCTGGTTTAATAAGGAAAATCAGCGTCTGAAGCTGGCAACAGTCACGCTTTGTTGTGACTTTGTTCTGAAACGTACCTGCCATGTGTTTAGTAGAAACAAACCCAAACCCCTCTATTCAAATCTTATGGCCCTTTTACCTCTATTCAAATGTTCTGTCCATTTTCAGAGTTCGCTTTTATATCATGTAGATTCACTAAAGACAGAGTATGTAAGGACTCATAGTGGCTCACCAGCTCTGAAATTTTCAGATTTTGTACATCCTGGTTGAAGCTGTCCGGTAAGGGGTAGTGCCTCAGTCTTGGCCTCTTTGCCCTCTGCACACTTAGTAGCAACCCACACTTAAGATGCAGGCAAAAAGTTTACAAAATGGGGAAATCGAGTGTAAGTTGGAAGGCAGTAAACATGAAGATGCTGTCTGTCCTTTGACCGCTTATTTCAGAGATAGAAGGTGTTTTGCAGGTTTAAATTGGGAGGTAATAATAAGATTCCTCTTAACTTAAAAATGATTTTTTTATTTTTGTAGGTTTCTGTCAAAGTGCCAATATAGTTTTAAACATATTGTATTAATTTTATCTCATGTGCTGGGACTTTCACTGCTGTCAACAGATGTCCTCTCTGAATGCCATGGAAAGCAGAATTTGGCTTCCTTGGTCTTACTGTGCTTCAGAGTTTGGATTGTGTTTTGTTTTCTCTCTGTTTGTTTTGTCCATTTGTCAGTGGCTCCTGGGGAACCATATTCTGTATTTAATTTTGAAATGCCCTTTTGAAGGACATCACATGAGATTTTCATTGTCTGTCTTCTGTATATCATTCCTCTTGCCTATTCTGGGTGAAACTGACCCCAGGTTATTGCAGACACCTTGAAATATCTCCTGCTTTATTTAAACCAAGTTTTCAGGCATGTTACTTTAAACCCCTTCACATCTGGATAAACGAGTCTTAAGTTATGACTGTGTAATGTTTTTATGGTAGGTTTTAAAGTATCATTGTTTATTTATGGGAACAATTTCATGTAACTTTTTAGCATTATCAAAAATGAATACACATTTGTAAACATAGTAAGTATTTAAGTATTGGAATAGGAATAGTGAGTATTTAAGTATTAAAAAATTTATTGCATCTTAATTCTTCAAAGAAGTGACAAATATTTGGATCCGCAAAAGAAATCATAAGTAATTTAGTACATAATGCAGTCATTGAAAAAAACAACAATCCATTAATCAGAAAAATAACAGTACCTAATGGGTTGCATTTGTAGTGTGAAGTGTCTGAAACTTGAACCTTTATGCTGTAACAGCATAAAGCAGCTCTAAGCCAAATTGGCTGTTTTAATTTCTGCATGGCTAACACTTAGGAAATATGATTAATAAATTTTTAATGCATGTGTTGTGTGGGGTGGGTTTTTTCTTTTTTTTTGTTTTGTTTTTGTTTTACAGAAGAGAGCGAGGAGGTTAAAGCAAGATTAAGCATTGCTGCTTTGAATCTAAGGTAGGTCCGAGACATACATTTTTGTGATCAAATTGTATCATCTCAAAATAAGCTAAATTGAAAGACTGAAATACCCTCTACTATGTAGCACCACAAAAGCATAGCTACTGTAATGTGCAAAATACTGCATTTTTCATTGGCAAGCTAAGTCTGTAGTGCTGCTGGTAAAAAACAGATTGACATTTGGTCATTATGTCTTATCAAGGGTGTTTTACTTGTAATGCTATTTGACAGCTATATTCTAGGTCTGACAGCATTGAACCAGCTTAATTCCCACTGAACTGCTCTAAATACGTGGTATTGCAATCAGTTTAACAACCCCTGGAGGCAATAAAATCTCTCCTTTGAACACACACAAGGGGAAGAAATCTAAGATTTATAAAGGGCAGCAAGTATTCAAGATAGGGGCAAAGTTTATGTGTGAGCCTATAATTGATGTTTCCTTTGTTGGAAAAGAAAGCTTGAGGATGCTTTAAGAATTAATCTTTAACAAGTTCTAATCTGCACTAACAAGATCTGCTCAAGATGAGTGAGAGAGAGATATGATACCAAGAGTTTTGTCAGGTTCAGCCAACAATAAAAATTCAAAGGTACTGTGTAGTTCAGGAACATTTCTGAGCAGATAAGGAAACTTCACAATTAGATGTGAAATCTGCTGGAGCTCTCTGCCGCAGGTGGATGAGTGCAGAACTTGTAACCTAGGCTGCTTGTTCTCTACCATATATCCAGGTTAGTGTTCCTATGGCTGCAAGCGCTTCCTATTATCTACTGAACACAGAGGATAGGTGGGAAGGTACTTCAACTTTGTCTGCTCCTTTCATTCTTGTAACATGTAATTTGGCAGATCAGGCAGTGACAAAACAAGGGTAGATGCTGAAGAGTTTATTAAATACTATCTTACCTTCCAAGGGATACCCAGTGCTTTAAAAAATACTGTACTGGGTATCATCCATCAATAAAATGTAGCTGCCACTAGGATGAAATATGTTATCTCTCTAAGAGGATATGCTGACAGTCAGGCTTTAGAAATAGAAATATAGAAACATTTTACTTAATTGCAATTGGCAAATATGCTTTACATCTTTATGTTCTGCTTTATGTCCAAAAGTCACTGTGAGGAATTTCTTAAAAGGCAAGTTGCAGCATTGTTGCAGAAAGATAATGGCCTTCTCTGGATTAACCAATACTTCTTTCACTATCCCTGGGGACACAGAGGTCTCATGTGAACGTTGCTGTCCTTGGCCTGCTTAGTCTATAAGATCTGAAGCGAGGTGTCAGATTGAAGGCCTGATTGTGGTCCTTACATAAAGGGAAGCAGAGACTGGGCCAGTGGAGGATGCTGACAGAGCAATAGTGTGGGTTACTGTACTTCGGTAGCTCTCACAGTCCATCCAAAGAAATGAGAGTATTATGCAAAAATATAAACCCTGCCATCATTGTGTAATTTAGAAAGGTACTATTAATGCCATAAGAACACGTCACTAAAATGTATACAAGAATCTTTTTCTTGCATATATAGAAAGAGTAGAAAGAGCGTTAGGGAAAAAGCTTTTCAGAGCCTTCCTGGCTTCCATTTGCAGAACTGCACAGTGCAGGATTAAAACATAAGAGAAGTCTTTGTGTTGCAGGTTACCACCTGACCACAAGTTTTATATCTGTAAAGCATCAGTTGATACAGGGAGCCTGGTTATAGTCTCTCTAGTGAGGGGATGAAATAGCAGTGTTAGTGAAGAGGGCAGGAAATCTCAGGCTATCCTAACTTGTGAGGTTAGCTCTAAATATGAAGAAGATGAGCATGTTTTCTTTAATACCAGAAAAAGTGGCTGGTATCATAACATTGGACTGCAGAATTGTGCGTTAGGTGATGTCAGCTATTGCTGTGACAGGCAGCGGAAACTTGGATGAGTAGCCGTCAGGCTTCCCAGGCAAAGCTTCAGGCAGGGTGCAGGGGCATGGTGGACAGTGTTCCAGCAAGAACAGCTAGTTCTTGAATGCGCTGTTTTCCTTGTTCAGCACTGCTGTAGACTGATGTGAACAAGTCGAGGTTCTAGTAATTTTCTATGTGGATTGGTTTTTTTTTTCTTTTTTTCTAGAGGTTCGAGAAAACTTACCTGAAGTAATTTATCAGTCAAAAATATTTCCTTATAGCTCTGGTGTAAAGATAGTCTTATTTAAGTAATCATGTCCTGTAGCATTTTTGTTGCAATAGTTGCAATTTGGTGCTGTCAGTCTGCCTCAGTACTGATCCATTTTCCTCCAGGAATGAAGGTAGCCGCCTTTTTAAGAGTTACATTAGCTGGCACTTGTATTCCTGTACCGATTCGATTCAGTGTTTGTAATGGCAGGATAGGTGGTTGCCGGTTTGATGCTGTAACTGTTAGCATTTAATTTTTCTTAATCAACTACAAATCTGCTAGTCCAGAGAAAGGGTCATTACAGTATTACGGAAAGGCCACTTCAGTATCTAAGCAATAGCTTCTGTTTTAGTATGGAAAAGGGGAAGAAGGAAAATCCCTCTTGCCTGGGGAGAATAAGTGATAACTAGGCAGCATTTTTCTATGGTTAAACTGCTAACGTAACAAAGTACTTGCAAGATGCTACAAATAACTGGGCATATCTTCTAGGAGTATGAAAATTATCTTTGTTCCCCATCATGTCAGTAGAACTTGGAGAGTTTTCATCAGATCAGGAGCTATCGGGTGTTGATATCTTTTCATGTTCAGTTACATTTAATAGATATTGTCAATAGATACTGTATTCAAAGGTTTGACTGCATTCCAGCATGCCCTTGACCACTGTACTGCTTCCGTTAGAAAAGCTTCTTTTCCCCTAGTATCATTTTTGGTTTTGCAGACCTTTAGTTAGGGAAGTGTTTTCATTTAGCTCATGTGCTTGTTGCTGGGTGGAGGGCTTCAATGTAAGCCCAATCGTGGAACAGTCTTGATCAAATCATTACCATGATTATCAAATACACTCTGTAATACAGTTGATTTCAGTTGGCAAAACAGGTGACCTGTTTGCTTTTCTGATTCCTTTTTTTAGTGCTCATACTTTACTTTCTGTGAGTAATTTAGCAGTGTAGTTCTCCTCATAACCCTGTTTGTTATTATAAAATTTGCTAGATTATTTTATTCTCTTCCACTTTATGAAGCATTGCAGGCAGTAAAAAAGTTAAGAGCTAGGTGAATCAGTCTTCAGTCAAGTGCAGTGCCTTTGCTTTTCAAGTTGTTATTCTGGTCAGAAGACGAAGATCTTCTTAAAATCAATTGACTCAGTGTTTATTGCCAATAGAGGGAAAGTTTAAAACTACCAACACAGGCTAGTTTTAAAGGAAGAAACTTCACTTCTTCCTTCTCTAATATTATAGCAGAAGTTCAGTTATCCCTTTCATTCCCAGTAGTTTTGCTTTACCCATATACATCCTACAGGAACAGACTGTCCCTTTCTACTTGACAGTAAACTGTATTAGCAAAGAGCAACTGTGGTACTGATACAAAATTTACTGTAAAGTACTTATTTTTATAATGCAGCACTTGCGTTATTCCACAAGATTTTTGTCATCTTTTACTTCTTACTACTTAGTCAAAAAAGGAGGGGGTGGGGGGAAGCAGATTTTGAACAGGTCCCTACTCTATTAATGTGAATGAGGAAGGTTCTATCCTAAGTAATTAAAACCAAATTGAGTAGAGGCACTAAATCTTTGTCCCATAAATGAAGGTTTCAGTAGGTGCAATTGCATCTCATTGGTCATAGAATGAATTATAAATAAGCCAATGAATCCAGTGGATCATTTCAGATGACTAATCTTAGTCAACCAGGTAAGGGAAGATGGCTATAAATTGGGTTAATTACTGTAGCTCGAGTTTTAGCTCAACAGCTCTTAATTTCAACTTTCAAAGGCTACACAAACCAATTTTGTACTCTTAGATTATAATGAGCAGTCTTTATTCTTTAATCAGTTCATCCAGTATCTGGCTGTCTACTGTAACATTCCTTTGAAGTCTAGAAAGATCTAACATAATTGAAGAAATGTCTAACTACTTGACTCTCTTTTTTAATATAAAGGAATTAAACATTAATCAGACTTGTGCATCTCAATTAAGCCAATTAAAATTATCACAGAACATAGTGCACAGAGCAATAGGTAGCTTTAATGTTTGAATACATTATCAACTTTTACCTAATGTTCCTTATTTAAGATGTTTGTTACTCTAAAAGGAAATGCATGCAACCCATTAAAGAATGCTACCATTGTTTAAAAAGAGTTTGACTAACTTAATTCACTTATTGTAATTGCCTACATTTATGCACAAGATACGTTAAAATTTGTTGTGTTTAGTTAAAAGTAATGCCATGGATTACTTCAGGTCTTCCTACACCAATCTAATTTCCATATTTTGTGCTGATTTTTTGTAAGAAAAATATTATACAGTATATCTGAATTAATTTCTGTCACAGGGAAGTATGGCTTAGTCTTTACTAGCTGAAGTATATACACAAAGTCCATATAATTACTAATAATTTGTAACAAGTGTTAATTGATAAACAACTCCCTCTGGTAGCTTAATTAAAGCTGTAGGATAGCAAGGCGATTTACAACTGGGATTGATCTCAATTAGTCAACAAAATCTGTGTAGCCTGTTCAAAGAAGAAGGAGGAAATTTAGCCTAGTGAGGCTTTGGGGATTTTGTCTTGTAGTAGTCTTTTTTTTTTTTTTTTTTTACAAGAGAAATAAAATCACAAAGTATAGTAATGTTTTCTGCAGTGATCTACCTACTGTATACTATGCTTCTCTTTTACGCTACCCAGCATTTGTTCTTTCATTTGTTTGTTCATTGTCAGGTTACAGAACAATATTCTAACATTTCTTTTCATTATACACAATGCGATGAAAAAGTCATTTCATACAGAGATGTACATTTTAGAATAACACCCCCAGGAGACCACAAACTAGAGAATGAAAAACATTTAAAATATGTCAGTTTTTGATCTTACTTAGAGATTTGTTTATAAACTGGCATTATGCAGCCTTAATTAAAAGATAACACAGGAAAGATGGCATTAGGGAATAACTGGATATGTGGAAACACACTGATCTTATAAAGTCAGCTATGCTGTTTCAGGATTCACTAGTCTTTTATCATTTGGACTGATAGTAAGAATATAATCTATGAGTACTTGAAATTGCCCCTGTGGAATAAAAAAAAGTGTCATCTCTATTTAAACTAGATCACAGACTGGCTGCAAACAGCTGCTGAAACATTAATTAATTTGTTTGCAAATAAATCATGGATATGTACTAGCTGAAAATACTGATATAAACAAGCATGAATGTTGTGCTTCTTAGATTACCAATGGATCCCTGGTTTGCCTTCAGTTTTTTAGATAACTTTATATGCACCGGCAAAACCAGCACAGAGACCAGATAATCTGGAATAGCTGAGCCTTTTTATTAAAGATGTCCTATAGATATTTCGATGTGCTGAAATGCAAATCAGTTTCAGTGCTTTAAAAAAACACACATCCATTTTACATTTGTGTAGGACTGAACCTCATTTAAGAAAGATTTGTAAATCAAAGAGAATGAAATATTTTGGTGGAGGCGTATGAATGTGGGTTTAACAAGTTTGCAGCTAAAAATATAGCTTGAAGATTTCAGCTGTGCAATTTATGTTCCTCTGTCTTGAATGCTCTTTTGGTAGCTGTGTGGCATCCTCTCTAAATTCTGCGTTACTTGGTACCTGCTTTTCGTATACCATCTAGGATGCTGTCTAATGTCTATGGATTGTTAAAAGAAACAGGCTAAATGCTAGTCTTGCAGCTTCACTGACCTAGAGCCCAGGCAGAGGTACCCAAACTTGTGCTTGTAACAACACATGTGCAGCCTTGGGGCTGGCCTTATAGCTGTTACGTGCTGCTCACTGTAAGGGCATTGCCTCTTCCCGGTGCTGCCCTAGGCTCTGCATATGGTGGGCAGAGAGGAGGAAGATGACGCTGCAAGCCTTGCTCCCTTCACATAAGCTTTTTTTTCAGTAGTGGAAGAAATGAAGGTTAGACTCAGCCAAAGGATGAGACTTGCATGTGTAATAAGAACAATACAAGGAGGCCTTTGGATGCTAATAACTAACCTTCAGGTGGCAGGCTGCTCTGTTATAAAACAGATGTGTTTGTGGAGGTTGGGAGGACATGGCCAGGGAAGATTGCATGGCCTAAATTTTGCATTCTCAGAGAATGTCGTCTGCATCGCAGAGCTGCTGGCGCTGGCTGTCTTACATTGCTTTTTCTCTGCCTTTTAAAAAGGTTTTGGTTTGAATCTTCTCTAACATGGCAGGTGTCCTTTTCAGTCTTTAGAAAATTGAGTGTTTGCTAACAAGAAAAATCACATTCTGACACAAAAAAATAAAGCCAAAACCCCAGGGAAAAAAACAAAGCTATTCTTTAGAGGAGCTAATGCTGTGACTTGATAATGTGAATTTGATTTCCCTCCTCCTTGGTTCTGTATTTTTTGCACACTAGCTGAACTGTCATATAAAAGATTCTATTCCAAGGCAGATCCCACTATCCACATGTTCTTGTCAGTGGAGGAATAGGTTTTGCTAAGTTTGGCTGATAAGTGTTTGAGCAGTATTGATCTTTGGGTAATAACACAGCATTGTACTTTTCTGTAGATGGTGCAAGCCCAAGGGTTAGTTCCAAGAGCAGCCTTTGACTTCAAGGAAAGTATTTCTGCAAAGCACTTGGGATGTCCTGTTAGCACCCAGGTACTTGCTTCATGCCTATTTTCATCCTAATAGAGAAAGCTTCAAATCACAGAATAATTTAGGTTAGAAAAGACCTTTGAGTTCATCAAGTCCAGCCATTAACCCAGGACTGCCAAGTCCATCACTAAATCATGTCCCTCTGCACCGCATCCACACATTTTTTTAAACACCTCCAGGAATGGTGACTCCACCACTTCCCTGGGCAGCCTGTTCTAACGCTTGATCAATGATAGTTTAGTCTTTGTACTTGAGTTAGCTACATTTTTGCCCTTTGCTTGGGCTCTCAGAAACCACTGGCTAGAGCATGAGTTCTTTGTGAATTTGAAACCTGTTAGGGCTTTCTCAGAGGTTAATGTGACCATTCCAGCAAGTATCGAAGTTTGTGTACCCCCACCCCTGCCCCAAGGTTCACCCACCAGCTGCTCCAAGTTAGGCTGTTCAGCTTCTTGTGTCATAGTATTTCTGCTAGCCTGACTCTTCAGTGATAGTATCTGCCTAGAAGCTTGACTTTCATATGTTTAAGGAAAGAAGGAGAAACTTACTTTTTTTTCCACCAATAATACCAGCTTAACTAACTTTTTTGTGGAATATCTGAACCTTTGGATTTTCTTTTGCGGAGTGAGGGAGGAAGTGTCCATTTGAATATGAAGGCAGTAACTGCATTACCTGCAGGCCAGTTACCTGGGGGTAACTTAGAAGTGCTCTTACAAGTTATGGTTTTACATGGAGGATGGTGATGGCCTCAGGAAGCCAACTTAGGATCCCTGGACAAACTGCTCTGTTCGAGCGGGCAGAGTCTGGAGAGAAAGGTTTCACTGATGGTGCTGTTAGGAGAGATTTTATTAATGCTTCTATATTTCCAGCTGTAAACTCCAATGCAAGTTGTAACCTTCACAGTTTCTGATCAAATTAGGGAGACACGGATTTTGAGAAAGGTTTGGGTTTTTTTCTCTGCTATTCTTCCAGAAAGCTGAATTTTTCTTTTTTCCCTTTTTTTATGGCTGGCTTTTCAAATTTTATATATATGATCATTTTGGATAAAAATTAAGCCCACTTGTGCTCATAACAGATAATAAAGTCAGTAGTCAGCCAGGGATGAGCAGGGTCTTCAGCACCATTAGCACAGAGAATTTTGACTTGCTTGTCTGGCATCCCTATTTACTGTACACCATTGGAGTTCTTGGCTGTTACAGTGACTGGAGATCACCATGTGCCTGCCATTTGAACTCTCCAAGCTGTCAGCCCACTTACGGGATGGGGTCAAACTGTTCGGTTTAACATCTTACCTCGCCACGGTCTTGAATAAGGCTCCAATGTATAGCTTACAGGAAGGGAGATGGTTTTGCTGTCTTAGATTTTAGCATTTAATGTAACCAAGAAACAGAAACAAGCTGCAGTATTTTGAGAAGGGGTGATACCATAGTAATAACAACGCAAAAGTCCTGCTTGCTGAAATGACTCTATCTCCCTCTTCTTCTGGTGCTGAAGTTCCTAGTGCCAGTGACACTAATTATTCAAGCTTCTTTCCACTCTTTGGTTTGTGCTGAAAATACTGAGCTTCTGTATCATCTTGTTCTGTGCAAGGTCATAATTTAAGGTATAGCTTGGCACATATTGGGCTAAAATTGTGTTGTCTTCTCAGAATTGACCCCTCCATGAGTCTCTCAGGGCCTCAGGGCTGCTTTACTGTACTCTCTTGGTCAGTTTTTTTGTTGTGGCCCCCCAGCCCTGTTCCCCTATGTGTATGAATTGAGTTGCAGAGACCTCAGCAAAGCCCAAGAGCTGGGGGTGCAGCCTGGTAACTTTTCAAGTTACTTTCTGCTGCTAATTTCTTTGAGAGCTTAGTCACTTCTGTGATCAACTTCAAAATGCTTTATTTATTTATGTACTTCTTTCAAACGAGTGTCCCCAGCTCCACTCTTTTTCTTCTAGGAGCGCAGGAGTCCCTCTGCCAGCACAACCCACAAGCTGTCTGGAGGGCGTTACTTGGGGGCAGGTGACGAGGCAGGGGCTCTTGAGCACACTGCCAGACCATGAGGAACTGCACTTAGGACCTGAATGCAGCCCTCCCTCTGGGTTTGGCTGCTCGTTACAGCTAATTATAATTGTAAATTTGCCCTTAAAATCAAATTCTATTTAAAGAGCAACTTTTGCCTTGGGGCAGCCTTGTAAGCAGAAAATACGTATCCAAAAAGCAGTTTACTTGGCTTATGATTTCTTGTAATCCCTATATTGTTCTCTAAGATATTTTTATGAGAGCAAAAAACTGCTTTCCACAGTCCAGCCTCTCCCCTCCTCGTTGTGCCTGGTCTTGTGCAGCAATCATCACCTTTTGTTTTATAGTATCACAGCCAGTTCCCATAGAAATGACTGATGCTCCCAACCTTTATGTCTCCCAGCAGGGTCTGCCTTTCAAGCTACCACTTCCACAGAGGTTTCCACAACTCCTCAGGAATATAGGCTCTTGGTTCTTTCAGCATAGGACAATTTAGGTAGGATCACTTTGCCTATGACTACAGTTTATTCTGGGCTAAACATAAAACTTATTTGACCATGTGACCACGCTACTCAAAAATTTGTTGTCAAGAGGCAAAGAATAGCATCGTGCTTAACTGAGGTGTGCACTAATCACTTAATTGTCTTAAGTCTGTCTCCTTATCTGAAGTTGGGACAGGGTTATTTGCCCAGTGATGTAAAGTCCTGCGCTTCTTTGAGAGATTTAACTAAATATGAATTCATGTAGCTATTTGTGCAAAATAGGCCATGGAATAATTGAGTGCAGCGGGTGCAACTGCCAGTCCTCCAGCAGGTCTGGAAGATGGGACTTCAATCTGCATGGGTTCGTTCTTGCTGGGGAATGAGCCACGCAGCTATTGGCACTCATCAAGAGGAAGTAGAATGAATAACTAAGCTTAGCTAACCTTCTTCATTATCCCATCTCTTCCTGATTCATAAAAAATGAGGTTCTGAACAGTTTTGGCTCAGTTCATATCTTTGGTTCTTGATTAGTAAGTTAAAGATCAACTAATAATGGTTTCAGGATCAGTCAGAAAAAAAAACCTGCTAGGATTGAATCACAGGTTATTTGGTATCAGTTTAGGTGTAGTGGATTAAAACTTACATAGGCTAAAATGAGTATCACTTACGTAAGTGTGAAAGTGTACATAAATGGCAGTTCAGTACCAGATTTGGATGGAAACAAGCTGAGAATAAGTGAAGAAAAAACAAAATTAAAAAATAAAAAGGCCCCTAGAATGCCTTTGTGTTCCAGGATGCCATATGGTCAATTGCTTGGCATCATCTTCCCAAGTATGCTACGGTACTCTACAGGTTGCTTAACATCAGTGCCCAAAACAGGAGGCAATGGCAGAAATAGCGTGATGCAAAAAAGGGAGCAGCTTGAATGCTTCCCTCCCCGCGTTAGCCGTCAGGCAGTGCTGGATTGTCATTGCTTCAGAAGCTGCTGGTTGTGTTGGAGCTTGCTTCAGGAAGGGTTTGGTAGGAATTGTTTGGATGTAAGTGATGGAATGGTGTTTTAACACTGTCCTTGGTTTGGGTGGCAGAATTTTAAGAATAATCTGTCCAAGGTTTCTTTTTTTTTTTTCTATTTTATTGTTTATTTGCACAGTGAATAATTACCCTTCTTGTCATGGGGGCTGAAACATACATCAGGCTACTTAAGGGTAAGGAGTAAACTCATAAGTTATGACATACTCAGAGTAACGCAGAGAAACAATAAGGGACATTACTGAAGCAAAACTCATTTCTGCTCTTGTATAACATTCTGACCAGAACACTGAAGGACATCACAAATCCATTCATTTATTTCAAAATTTGCAAAACAAATCCCTTCTTACACATAGTATTTGTACAACATGAAATTATTATTCAATAAGTTGACATTTTAAACCTATTACCGCCTAAACCCATCTATTACTGAGCTATTCAGAGCACTAAGTTAACATTTACCAGAACATTCATCCTCACATCATGGGGAGATCAAGCTCAAATCCTTTATTTCATATTCAGATCTTGTTGGGTCAGGATTGAAAACTGCTACCTTTCTGATACTTTACCGAAAAGCCACTCTGAAATCCACAAAAGAATTATTATCAAGTTACTGCAGTTATTCAGCTAGATGTTGACTTTGATATGTCAACTCTCTGATCTTTAATAGAAAATTGATGGTCTTGCACTGAGGGTCAGTCATATGCATGACCAGGATAGGCCAAGGTTTGCATTAAATTACACCCAGCCTTGCATTCTCATTCCCTGGCAGGCAAAGTCAAACAAAGCCAAATGGATCCCTTGTTAGTTTTGTTTTCTTCATTGTTTTGTGTTGGCATATGGATTTAATTCTGTAACGGGTGACTGCTGGGCACAATCTGCTTTATTGATTTTTCTGGGGAAAGTTTTTGTGAGAGCACCCGGAAGTATAATAACATAAAAGCAAGTGCTGCAATTTTTGTTCATGTTGCAGTATGTGTCTATTATAGTGCTTATTCCACAATTGACTCTGTCACAAGAAATCAGGTTACATTTGTGTTTCCAGAACTTGCTGCTTCCAGCCATGGGCTGAAGCTGTCAATCCCACAGTGGCATTTTTGGTACCTATAAATTTTGTACCTGTGGTGACTGCAATGAGTCACGCAAACTTTGGCCCTTTTCAGTGCTGTTGGTTGTCTGTTCATACAAAGTTGCATTTTTTAACTTGTCTGAGGAAGGAGCGCTGTATAGCAAAAGTAGGATATCCTTGGTCTGGGACTGGCTTTCAGATCCCAGCTTGTAAAGTGTTGGCTGCAGCCACAGGGGGTTGGGTGAGCTGCTGTTCCATACATAATTTCTTTGATGGCCGCAGATGAACATGTTGTGTGGCAGCAACTAAAGGAAATGAAGGAAGGGGAATACATTTCCCATTATATATATATATATATATATAAAAAAACCCCACAACAAAAAGCCCCTGTTCTTCAACTTATGTTTCCTGCAACTGCTATTATGTAAACACCACATCAGATATGCCTACAGAGACTTGAATGGCTTAGCAGCATCTTCTGGTCTTATCTGTAGCTTCCTGCAAGGTACTTAAGTTTACTGTTCAGTTCACGCTGGTCAAAATAAAGACAGAAGACGAACATACTTCCTTTCTCAGAATGAAGCAAAATGTTCATACCAAATCATCATAGAAGACTATAAATAAGTTTGCACATATGCCTCTGGCTAATGGCAGCAAAGTCCTGTTCCTTTCTGCGTGGAAGTTGAGCAATATAGTGGCTGATAAAGTGGGCCTTATCTGGGCTGTCACATGGGGCATCTGTGCATTAACTAGTGTCCCTTTCCTCGTATGAAATCCAGAGAGGGTCCTAGATAGAGAGCAATCGCTTTTTAGAGATCTTAACATTTTCTAAGTAGGCAGATCACAGAAAGACTCCATTTACGCAACTTGTGTCTATTGTTTGTGTTGCTTTTTTGTGGCAGTGTTATTTATTGGCTAAATCTTTTGAAGCCTTAGCTGGGAGGCAGTGAAGTCTCACTGAAATGCAGTAGGATCTAACATTCAGAAAACCTAACAGATTTTGGAAGACAAGTCTCATTGACTTTCAGTAGGATTTAGATGCTTAAGTCTCTTAAATGCTTCTGAAAATGTAAACCTTGGATTTGAAAGCCAGCCTTCCAAACATACATGCTAAGAACTTTCACAGAAGCAGACTGTTCATGGTACACTCTGTAGGACTGAGTTGTTTCACAACAGATGCATATAAGGCATTTAGCTGTTAGAAAAAAGGTGCCGGACTTCAGATTTGAAGAAGAATGCATAGCCTAATGTGAGTATTAAGAACATCAGGGAATAAGAGCTGTATTAACTTGGTATTATATAGGAATGATTTTTAGGAGCAGCCCTTGTTACTGCTTCAATGTGAATCTCCTTCATCAAACTCAGAATTAACTCTGCTGAAGTCCATAGACTTTTTGCGCCCTTCTAAGTGACTGCAGTCATGCAACTGTTTATCTGTGCTGTCATAGAGCAAAACATGGATTATAAATAACATCACAGGGAGATAGGGTCCACTTTATCTCTGCAGTAATTCCGATATGCTTTGAATTATATCAGGATAAATTTGGCCTGAGATTAGTATATAAAAAAGCAGATAGTGTTTCTTAGCTAGGAAGGTGCATATAAATCCCTGTATCTCTAACTTTGATCAGCTTAACACTCAGCTTTCTACGTAAATCCTTTACCTTCCCTCTTATTTCAGAGCAGCTAATGCTGGCAAATGCCTATTGGACCTACAAAATTACAGTGCTGTACAGTGGAGGTGCTGCGAAACTCCCAGAGCATAGAAGTGATGCTCAGATCAAACTGTCTTTCTCTTCCTCCTAGTGTATGAAATTGTGCAGATGACTCCTTCAAATCTCTCTTTCATTTTAGAGCCTGATCCTGTGACCCACGGGTTTCTCTCATCTCCCTTTAAAGCTAATGAGAGTCAAAAGTGCTCATCACCATTCATGGTGCAGGATTAGGCCCTTAATTATCTTTGGAAATAGTCGTTCCCTTCTGGGTGATGAAACAGTGGCATATCAGCCTTACCTGGTGATGATAATATCTCTTCATGTTTGTCTTAAGATGCCTAGCGATAGATCTTGCTTTGTCAAGACAAGGAAAATGTCTGTCTCTGCCATACACACCCACCCCCAATCATATGCATTATACAGCAACGTATGGCACCAGCCTGTTTTTGGTTTGTCCCTTAGGAAAGAAAAGGTTGTATCCACTCTTTAAAATAGCTCATCATTTAATACTTCTCTGTGTAATTAGGAAATGATGTTCATCTGACAAAGTACATTCATTAAATAATTTCAAAATAAGCTAGAGGCATTGTTTAAACCTAGTGTCAACATAAACTGTAAAAAATGTGCAGAATAGTTACATTTTAGCCAAAAGTGTATGTTAATGGAGCAAGAACACTAAATGTTTTTTCTGCTTTTTAAGGCATCGAACTATCTTTTAGTGCAAGTTCTGCCTCACAGCCAGATCTGGCCCCTTCTTCACCCTAGCCCTTTCATCTCCCTTTGTTCCATGTCTATGCTGAGACTGAGATTTTCCCACCTCTCTCAGTCTTACTGTGGCTCTGAAAGATGATTGCCTTCCGGTGAAGCCCTTTCCCCTTCTTCTGTACCCAAGCTCCATGTTCAATGAACATCAAAAAGCCTTATCATACCCTGATGGTTTAAATCTTTAAACAGAGAGTAACAGCCTGAGTACATCCAGACCCCTCACATCCTATAGTCTTGTCACTATGTGTTCCTGCAACAATTACCAGGAGAGTGAGGCTGCGGAGTGAATCAAGTAGCGTGTGTTGTCTCCCTGGACTCCATGCTGATGCTCTGATCAGGACTTCAGCAAAATTCTGTTTGAAATGAGAATAGACTAATTTTCATCAGACTCTTCTCAGAGGAATCCCATGTGGGCTAGCATGCCAAGGGTCATCATTAGAAAACTGCCTTCAAAAGAGCTGAGGTTTCTTGTGGCAAAGCTTTCTCCCTTTACTAAGTTTATAAACATTTATGTAAAAATGTATACGTTAATTGTTCATCTTCCTTATATGCCGGCAATGTAATGCCCAAAAACATACTTGAAGAAATGCACTTGTAAAAATAGCCCGAGTAAGGACAAAAATGTCCTCATTTTGACTGAAAATTCAGAATACCGTGATCAAAGGATGCTGTAACTCCCAGCTGTTCAAAGGGACTTATATTAAAAAAAAATCAGATGTGACCAAGAATAGAAAATAACTCATTAAGAGCTTAACTAGATGATGACAGGTGAAGCCATCAGTTGCTTAAACATTGTAATGTTTTTCTAAGCAGTTTCTGTCATTTTTCTTCCCCCCTGCACCCCTGGAATTGATTTATACTTTCTAGAAATAATTATGAGATCAAGTAAAGTTTGTCTGCTGTGGAAAATAAACACATACACAAGCCACTGGGTTGTGGAGTAATTAAGCCATCGCTTTACTGTAGTTGCATTTTTATACACACAGAGAAATTATTCCATTTATTTACACCTCCCATTTATCAGTTTTGTTCTGGAGTAGCTGCAATTCTTAAAAGGCAAAAGAAGGGTAATGGGAAGTCTATAAGAAAAAGAATAGTCTCTGGAAGTTTTAAGCCTTCAGACATAAAGAAAAGGTCTTTTCTCTGTCTTGAGACTTACAAGCAGTGAATAGTAGGTGGATGTGATTCTCTCATTTTTATAGCTATTGTTTAGCTACTACAGTGTTTGTAAAATACATTAAAAAAATCTTTATAATTCTCTTAAGCAGCTTAAATCCCTTTTCACTTTCCCCAGGCAAAACCTGATTCACTTGCATGTTTTTGGGCTCTGACCTTCACGATGCTGATCTCCCAACAGTAGTAGCCAGTTTCTTATTCTTTAAGTGCTAGAGGAATCATGAAAAATTCAGACACTGGGTTTCCCTGAGACCAATCTGGTGGCTTTGTCTTTGTGCTAACTGCTGCTTTCTATGCATCATTCAAAAGGTACATACTGTTGTCAGCCCCTGAACTGCTACTTGGTGTTAAACATGAATATTTGTAGCTTAGCAAGGGACTAAATTTAAAAAAATTAATATTTGACAACCTTTGAGAAGGCATTACTGGCATGAAACTATACGAATGAAAGACTGTCTGCGAAAAATGAAAACTTTTTTCACTGGGGCAATTCTAAACATTACAAGATTTGTTTTGAAACAGCCCTGATTGCTGGGCTTTCTCCTGGATACATAGATTATGATTGTACCAAAGAAAATACTAGAGCAGAGTTGTGTTTTCCTGTGTACTGCAGGGGAAAATTCATTCTGTGCATGTGCTGCTAATCCTATCCGACCAGAAAAGAGAGAAAGACGGTGTATGCCTTATTCCGTCTACACATCAGAGATACATCCGATGGTAAAATTGCCTTTTTCCACATTTCTTAATTAGAAATAGAATCGGCTTCAACTAATAGAATCTCTTATTAATAACAAAAAGAATTGCTAGCTCTCTAGTTCAAGTGGCATATCTGCATAACTTATAGCCTTAAGAGCTTATAGAGTCACTCACACTCCTGGCAGAATGCCTTTTACTCTCCCATATTAATGAGTTGTTCTAAATTTAGTCTACTGTGACAAACTAATATTAATACAGTATTTTATGGCCCAGAGCATTGTTAATGCATAAGAATGAAACACTGAATCAAAGGAAAAGGAGAGGAGGCAAGATTACTTAGTATGATTGTCAAGATATAAGATAATCCAACTATGTAGATATTAAGACTTAAATATAATACTCTGCTTATAGATTTATATTATGTGAAACATTTTCTATTATTTTAAATCCTTGCAGTATTAGTTTCCTATTTTCAAGGGTTTATAACTCGGCCATAAAAATTCGCTCTGGGCTGAAACTTGGTGTACAAGGTCTTAACCTGGGAGCATTTTTCTAAGCAGATTTTCAAACAGATCTGTATTTATCTTTGGTAAAAGTGGGAGAACAGTCAACATGACTATTGGCTTTAAAAACTTTCATGACAGGTCTCGGAAAACAATGGGGACTAATAAGGAAAGAGTCTGTAATAACAGTTAATTGCTCTTTTCAAATTATTTTAAATTTTTTAGATATCAGAATGTTAACAGGACAACATATTTGACAGACAGTGGCTCTTTACATGTCAGTTTCTTCCACTGAAATCAAGGGCAGTTTTCTCAGTCTTTCAAGGAGACATAGGCTTGAGTACTCTACTTGGTAGCTATTTTACAGTGATGATTTTGCTGTCAGTATTTGCCTAAATAGATACTGGCATGGCTATTGTTTAGATATCATTTTGCAGGAGAAAAAGACTTTATGCAGGTTTTTTATATGACTTAAATATCTATGCATTATAAACACATGCATGTGTACAAATACATTTCATCTATGCAACCTAAAGCCAAGTCTGAATGGAGTTGATCCATCTACTTGTGTAAATTAAGATGAAGAAAAGCGTATGACCCTAACTGATGGGAGGAGCTCTGCTCTAAACTACGTGAAGTATGTGCAGAACCTGCCAGCATGTGCCAGTTGCAAGGTGTATCATGGATTTCCATTGTAAACAGTAGGCAACGGACAGTGGTTGAGCAGATGCAGAAGCATAAGGTCAGCAATGAATTGTATAAGGTGCCTGCCTACACGTGCCATTACTGAAAATCCACCATGTATGAGGAAGGATGATAAAGTCTTTTGACTAGCTAATGGCATAATGGATTTTTTTTTACAAACAAACTTTGGCAATGGTATGCGAAAAATAATTTTTTATGTACTTTAGATCTCTGACCCAAATACTTGGGAATTTAACCTCTGATTTGGCTTCTTGTTTTCTCGGATTTGTGTGTATTAGGAAGTTTTATGTCTAGTGTTTGCAGGGATAAGCAGATTAGGGAGTCTTGAGCAGATGTGAAACTTCAAAGACCTGGGGTGTGCAATTCAGGTGCACCATAGGTCTTGGAGGAAGGTAGTTCTCTCAACCTCATTTGGGTCATACTGCAGAGCTTTCAGGATGGAAGTTGTCTTTGTTCAGGTGGAGAAATGTTCCATTTGACACTTTTCTCAAGGAAACATTTAGAAGAATCTACTTTATGGCCACTGGTGTGAATTTAACCCAGGTTAGTTGAACTGCATCAATGTCTGTTGTGATGTGCTCTTTCAAAACATGCAAAGCGTCTAAATACCTGGTTGTTCCATAGGAAATTCCTCTGTGAACTTGTAATTAGGGCTTCTGTGAGCAGCGGCATAACTGGCAATTGGTGTCGTTCAGGAAAGAAGAATCTCTCTAACTCAAGTGAAGTTTCTTTGGACAGGGAGATTATGGAAGCAGCAGGCGTCTAGCTAGCACAGAAGCCCAGCACAAACTGGGTTTTTAAGTTTTTTGCTAGTCAGGTAGGAAACAGTGTGCAGAAAAGAGCAGAGGAGCAAGGAGCCCTTGCTCTCCAGCTGTCTCTGCAGCTCTCCATGCTCTGGGAGGAGGGTGGCTGTCAGTTTGGTGCATGCTCCTGCCCAGGGCCCCACTGTCAAACTAACAACAATAAGTTTTGTGGAAAGTGGCAGATCCATGCCTGACTGGGCAGGGGGGAATGGCAGAAGTTACGTGTGAGTCGCACGGCTCAGGTAACAGAGAGAGCAGTGGTAGGGGGCTGTAGCTTGCTGGAGGCAGATTTTAACGAGCTTCTTCACAATCTGGACAGAATCATTTCCAGCACAGCCCTTGTTTCAGCAACTGATTCAGTCACCATGGGACCCCTGCATGTTGACAGAGAGCGACAGGACAGAATTTACCTAAAACTAACGTAATAGTTGGAATAAATAGTTGGAATAAAATCACAAGAACTGGTGCCAGGAAGTAGTTGCCTTGCACATTGTGTTGCTCAAGTTGTACCTAGCTGCTAAGGCGGGTGAGACACATCCAGGGCTGGTTACATCCTATCGCATAGCATTGAGAGCCTTTCTGCAAAAACTTATTTATTCGTGTTTGCTTCGTTGTGTGGGATGCCAGTACTTTCCACATTACGCAAATTATGGTGTTCATTAATCTTCATATGCCATAACTACGTCTGTTTGTCTACAGTGTGGTCTATGGATTCCTTTTAGTGGGTGTTTGGGGAGCAATGGATCAGGGTGTTCCTCACCCTCCCTGCCAGTACTAGGTCTTTACGAAGCAGAGCTATGGTCCAGCCAGCCACCTTTGCCCCTTGAATCCCAGTCATACACGTGTTCACTGGGGAGTGAGCAAACTGTCGTTTTGGGGAAACTGTCTTGTTGCCTAGAAGGCAGGATGAAAGGAAGGCAAATGCAGTCTTCTATTGAAACTGAAAATTATTTCTGTGCTTGCTTTGCACTCTTACAGAAACGTAAAACAGATTATTGCAATTGTGTGTATTTGGATAGTATTTTGGTCTATCCTTTCCTTTTTTATTTTCTGCTGGCTTTAATTCTAGTTGTGCAGCTGTGTTCCTGCATCCTCCCGTGAAAAATCCCCTCAACAGTCATGTCAGAGGTCTAAGGACTGAGTGGCCCATGCAGGTTAGGGATGAACAGTCACTATTAGTGCAGCGTTTCTGCACAGCACCTTCAACAGCTATTTGCATGATATAAAGCCCTGATTTTGACACACCTAGAAGATAATTTTACATGGTAGTGATTTATATTCTGCAAGAAATAATCTGCACCAAAACTAAAATTTTCCTTTTTCTTAACTATCATCTTATCCCTTTTTCTCCCAGTGTGTTTTGCGGGTTTTTTTTTTGTTTTGTTTTTACACCGTTTCTGGCTCTTTCAGATGTAGATATAAAGATAAAACCAAAGAAGCCGGACCAGCAGCTCCAGAAATGTGCCCTGGCACCATGCATCTCTGTTGTGTAGTGTTTCATTTGAGAAGCTTGAAAGGAGGCAGGTTTTTAAGAGCTAAGTGCCGAGTGTCTTCTAAAAGCCAGGCCTCTCAAAGCTGTATGAGAACAGCTACCAGGAACTGGGTGCCCTTAGATTTGCCAGCTCTTATGAAGTCTTGCCATTATTTGGCATTTTTTTTCCTTTGCAGTAAAATCTTTGGGTGTGTTGGTAGTGTGGAAGAAAGAAAAAAAAATCCAGCAGCTGTCAAGATCTGGCTATTTCCCATGCATAGGATGCTGATACCTCCCATCTTATGAATCAATATGTTACTAAGATGGATTGAGGGATGAGACTTCAAACTAATTCAAATGGCTGCCCACTCACTGTAGTGGGCAGAATATCTATTTGGTAGCAGTGACTGTAAAAGTAATTTTTAATGTTGTGTTTTATTTCATATACATTTAATCAAACTCAAGTGTTCTGTTTTTCAAGAAAATACTGGGGGGCACAGCCTTAAATAAATGTTTTGTTATGACCCCCTTACACACAGTCTTTTGGACTGCAGTGATAAGTTGTGGGTTATTTTTTTATTGCTGAAAGAACTTGTTTAGCATATGCAATATACAAAAGGAGGAAAGCTGAGTATTAGAGCGTATCACCGGTGTGCACTTACAAGAAAATTATCCCATGAAAAACAAACCCCTCTACTTAAATACTGCTCATAAACTGTAAGGCAACTAATTCTACCTTAATGGGTGAAATTACTACTTGATGGAGGAATAAAACCAATACTATTAAAATATTGAGCTAGTGTAAACATTAACAGGTTGGAATCCGTTAAATGCATGCTATTGTGGGAGATGGAGAGGCTTAGTTTGTTTGGTTTGGGTTTTTTTTAATTATACCTGTGATTTATGAGAATTTCCATGCTTTTTTCTGAGTCTGTCAGGGCAGTTCTTTTCATCGATGCGTGAGAAGCAGAAGCTTAAATTTTGTGTAATCAAGTGAAACATAAGAAATCTCTCTTTCATGGGAAAAGGAGAAATAATAGTGTGAATCAAGCCTGGTGGTAGACATTTTTCACTGCTCTTTTCTTCCATTAAACACTTTCAGGTCTCTATACAGTGCCATGGAATTCTGTTACCTTGCAGGTTAATTTAACATTCAGAATTTAATTCTGAACAGGCTACTTGTATGATGATGGAGAGCCTCAAAAATAGGGAAACATCATTAAAACCTGAGCATACAAAATATAAATCTCATGGAGATTTACGATATGGAAAGATGCTGGAGATGTGGAGGATACAGTACACGTTGTAATGGCTAAACGCACTGAGTTCAGACACTTATAAAATAGTAGGGGGGGACGACATTACCAGCAATAATATAACAATGTAAGAATTGCTACCAATGATCCAGACGTTTCATTTGAATCCTTTGTCTGGATTGGTATGTGCTTTGGTTATTTTAGTTAAGTTTTTCATTTACACCGTACAACTGTTCTACTGCGTGTGTGCTCATCTGAAAGCCATCTGTTCACTAGAGGGCAGCATTTGATAAAATGTTTAAAAGAGGCTTTTTCCATGAAAGTGAAGGAAATGCACGCAGATCACTTTGGTAACTCTCTTAACGGTGTTCTCGGATGTAAGTTTCCAGTTCTGTTTGTTGGGCTGGAACCTGGAACATTGTTTTGTTTGATGAGACTCTTTGAAAGAATTTTAAGGATTTATTCCACTAATAAATATGAATTGGTTTTAGGTGGGTGTATTATTTCAGGTTTGTAGAAGTTACACCCTATAGCTTCTATCTTCTATCTTTAGCCTTTCAAATGTACATAAATTAATATTTTAAATTCTTATATTATTGTAAAAGAATAAAACATGAATAGATTCACTTGTCTATTAGTTCTTCTCTTTCTTTTGGTTTTGTTTTCATTTGGGTTTTGTGTTTTGTTTGTTTGTTTTTTTCTATTACTACTGCTTTTCAGGCAATCCTGTCAGCATTATTACTTTATTCAGCAAAAATTTTGGTTGCTGCAGAGTCTCAGTAGGTCTGTATGGCCGGGCACCTGTGGAGTCCCATCGTGGTGTTAGAGGCAATCCCTTTTCTTGTGCTGGTGTTGGTTCCTCGATGGTAGCCCGTTTGTAAGGCTCTACCAGGGCTTGCAGCCATCTTGAACAGGCTGAGAGCTCCACGCAGCCTCCTCGGGGCCAGGGGTGCAGATGGCCAGGAGACGGCCTACCTGGACTAACTGACCAGACAGGAACCCTTGGAGAGGTGTGATTTGGCATTTAGGATTAAATAAGCAGGTATTTCCTGATCCATCACTAGCCAAGAAAGGCCATTTTGCTTCTCTGAACTAGGTGCATCAAACGTAAAGTGACTCCTGCCACCAAGCATTAAGGAACCATCTGAGGAGACTATGTCACCCTTGGCTTGCTTTCTAGTTGGGGGTGGAGGGAGAGATTGTTAAAAAGGGCAGTGTAACTGACCTGAGACTTGAAATGCCTTCTGGAAGTACACATCCTCTAGAGAAAGCATTTGAGTAATGAGACATCTAATTCATATGTGTCTAAAATTAAGTGGCATTACCTGGACTTCACAGCCACATACATCACTTTTAACCGTGATTCCAGTGCAATTTTCTGGTGAACAAGAAGCGGGTATGACCAGGGTTTGTACTGGAACCATTATGTATGCTGGGAAGTGCTCTGGTGGTTTAACAGATTTCACTTTCTTACCAGGTTAAGCAGTGTTGGCTTAGGTGAACTCTTTGTAAATGACTTCTTTGCTGGGATTGCTAGCTGTGTGGCCAAGGTGAAGGCCGGTCCTGAGGCTATGTGTACTCTGCCTGCTACAGGCGTGCCAAGGACACACCCAGCTCAGAAACGGAGCTGTGGTTAATCATGTTGTGCCTCTCGTAGTTCAGATGCGGGCTGCCAAGCAGGTGAAATTCTCATTTCCTATTTTAAGCTGTTAGTCTCCAGTACTGACTGCAGCTTTGTGGTTAACAATATTCCTGTGTAGTTAGCAAAATAGAAGGATTAATTTGGACAGGAGATGTATAAATGGAATATCATTACCATTATCTTTAGAATTACATCTTTCACATGCCAGGTAAATCCAAGAGTCAGTTAAACATTTTCCCCTATGACATTATTGCAAATGTCATTTGGTGCTTGAAGACTATTTAAGCAAAATAAACCTCCAGCCAAGCTTGAGAGTGATGTTTGTATCATCATATGTATGCTACTTTTTTTCTGGAATATATTGTCACAAGCTGGATTTTATTTAAGCCTCCAAGACAAATCAGTGTGTCTTTTTTTGTGTGTTTTGTTAAATATCTCTCTTAACATGTGTCTGTTTGTCTTGAAGCTTTGCAGGTGTGTGGGCTGACTACTGGTTTGGAGAAGTTTGGGATACTCTCCTGATTTACGTGCAGTGTAAGATACCTGCTTCTTCTGTCCTAATTGCATGTTTCTATCTACTGAAATGATGTCTCTGCTCAAGATGTGCTGCTGTTTTAAAGGAAGAGGAAGGAACCATCTGTAGCAGTCCTGGTAACTATAGCTTCCTGGGATAATTCAACAAAATCTTTAGTCCCTTTTTGCATATCCTGACGGGTTAAACTACTGGCTGATGGTGAAACACTGCAGTGCCACTGAGGAGCATGGTCAACTCAGTGCTTGTATGGTCTTCATCCAACAGTAGAGAGGAAACAAACCGTTTGCTTTACATTTTAATCTGGGTAAGAGTATACAAGAATGTCTGTTACTGGTGCTAGGAGAGAGTAGTTTCTCAATGTACACCAAAGGCACAGGCACACAATCCTGTGCCTTCATTTCATTCTAAATGGTTCATCGGGCTCACTCTGAAGCCTGAAGTTGAACCTCCCTAAAGATCAATGCTAATGAGGTATGGGGCAGAGCTGTTCTAATAGCACAGGAAGACTGAAGTTTTATGCCATCCTTACCTTCAATGCTTCCTGAGGGGCACTCTGCCCTTGCTGTGAATGCTACCGAAGTAACTGTACTAAAATAGAACCAGCTCACAGTACTGATGCTATGGCATGGTTAGTTCGTGTAACTGAAAGAGCAGCATGGCCAAAGGAAACTCTTTCCAGAGAAAAGAGCTAGAGCCAGATTTCTCAGCACCAAAGATGATGTGAACTAGATAGTAATGCTTAGTGGCACGTCTTGGGCAGAGATCTATTGAACAATAGCTGCATCTGACTAAGGTGTGAAAACACTTCATTTTATTCCTGATAGCATCATCCTGTTCCTAGAATTTTGGTGTCCTAGAAGGTTGTAAATGTAGTTTCTCCTTTCTAGAGCCAATACAAAAGAGATTCTTCAGGTTTGATGTCCTTTGTATCTGTTCAAGAAAATTCAGCTAGTCCTTTAAGCTACCTCCAATGAAAGCTGCTTGTTACCAAATGACTTGGTCCAAGAGCTTCCCATCCTTTGTGAATTACACATAGTGATGTGTCATGCTGCAGTGTTGTCAGCCAGGCAATTAATATCAACTAAGCAAAGAGAATAGAGTCCTGGTCTCTTCACCAAGGTAAGATACCAGAAAGGAGGTTAGTATAAGTGCCCTGCTGTATCTACCACGACACTTTTGCACCAGCCTTGAAAGCTGATGATGACTCTAATTGGTTGCCTCTGCACCCTAGAAGGCGGGAAGCAGTAGCATTCTGTCAGTCTTACCCTCATATTGCATCCCTTATGCCTTCCTTTCTCCTGGACTAAGGGTAAATGAGAGACTTGCTAGGAGTGCAGATCCCATTGCCTTCCAACCAGCGAAATAGGTGTGGCAGCAGCTCCCACAAGGGAGGAGCCCTATTGCTCTTGTTCCCACCTGCCTGGATGGGGAGTCAGCCCACTTCCCTGCTCCCCAGCCCGCAGAGCACTGTTGAGGCTGCTGGCAAGGGCTGGCAGCTTCTGGACTTACTGTGCGTGGCATGACTCACGGCAAACTGCTCATTCAGGACTGTGAGCGCAGGCTCTGGCAGGGAATACAGTGGTAGTTGTAAGGGGTGAACGCGGTCCAGTTTGTTGTTGTTATGGTGGGAGATGGAAATAATCTTAAAACTGAATTGGTTGTAATCATGTGCCTTCAGTACAGAGGCCTTTCTGTACTGGCCTGTGCTGTCCATGTCTTAATACACCCATACTGTTCAGTTTAAAAAAAAAAAACCAAAACCCAATGTACGAGAGCAAAGGAGTCCCAAAGAAAGTCATGTTTAGTACTCTCTGGTTTTGGTTTTCTTTGGGCTGAGGTATTTAATTCAGTCTTTTACTTATATTGCAAACTCAGCTGTACCAAGAATATACAACAGTTGTTTCTCCCCTTTGGATTACTTCTCAGTATCTGCAATCATGTTGTTCTTGTTGCTAACAGGATGGCAATAGGCTTAATAAAACCTCAAACACACGAAAAAGCTCATTTGAATAGGTATTGTAATTCTATAATTTCACAGCTTTTTACAGGGCATCACTGGCCCCTGGGAAGAGGTGTATGCAGAGGTAACGTCGACAGACTTGGGCCTGTTGTTAGGAAATTCTTGGTGAGTAAATCTGTGATTATGCTGGTAGGATGAGGCCTGAACACCTCTTCTTCTGAGGCAGCCTTTTCACTACCAAAGTGGATTAACAAAAGAGGCAGATGCCAGTGACTAAGTGCCAATATTTGTTAACAGATGTGATCCTTGTAATGTAGCATGTGTTCTTAATTTGGCACTGCTTGACACCAGGAGGATCTCTGTAAATAAGGTGCCATTAGCTACGTCCAATAGGCTTCCCTTCTAAACTGGTCTTTGGTTAGTATCCATACTCTGGTTGAAACTGGCATTCTACCTTGTGAATGGGCACTATGCCACTCTGACAGATGGGCATGACAGTAGACCAGCCAGGGAAACATTAAACTTGTCCAAATTGAGTATTAGGGGCCAAACAGTCTATCCACAAATACAACATGGGCAGATTTGTGTTACTGTAATTGGTGAAGTGGATACGCTGCCACTACCTGAGCTCCTAGATGATCATTAGAGTGATCATCATGATCAAAGACTATTATTTCAAATTCTCAGACTTTGGTCATTTCCAGATTTTGGTTCTAGAAAAATGAATATGACTGCTTTAACAAAAAAAAAGAAAAAAAAAAAAAAAAAGGGTGGGTGGGTGTGTCTAGGAAAGGATTTGCTTTTTGAAAGAAACTTCCATGTTTAGTACAGAAAATATCGAGTGAGCCAGTCGTGTCTCTTGTTAAGTAGGTTGAAGCCAGTCTTCTATTTATGTCGACTTCCAATTAAGTATTTAGATGAAAATGTTTCACACAGTATTTCCTTTCTCCAGTTTAAAAATTAAAAAAAGTTGAATAGGATATTTTTCTGTAACAATCTCTAGAGCAAAAACAAGGTTGGTTGCATCAGTGAGAAGTCAACTGAGTTACTTGAGGAATTACTTGCTCTGATGTTTTTAAGAGGGGAAAACATAGATGCTTAAGTAACGTATATTTAAAGATTTAAATCTTTAAAGATTTAAAAAGGTAGTTGTTATAAGAATGTAGAGGTTTTCTCTGTAAAAACATACCATCACAATTGCTGCTCATATAATTCCACTTAACTGCACCTTTACTTGCAGTTAAAATTGGTTTACTGTTTGAGTTGGAGAAAAAAATATTAATTTGGACTTAAAGTGAGAAGAGTTCTGAAGTATTTTGCAGAAATTTTAATGCTTTATATTTAGTAGATACTGTAGCATGCATGACTTGGACCTTGAAAGTCTTTCTGCAGCCAAATGGACTTGTGATTTGTAGCAATGCATTATATGAAGAAATGTCCTGTAAATGAGAGAGAGAGAAGATCCCACTCTCTAATATGAACAGTGCAATTCTGATACTTTTGTAAGGCTACAGTGTGTTTTCGGTGCAGTTTTGCAACATCTGCATATCAGCAGAGATGGATCAGTCAGATCTGCTTAAGTAAAAAATGCTGGAAAATCTCTCTAACCTCGGTGGAAAACACAGGTGCTTGTGCTTCCCCTCCCCACTGCAGCAGGACCAGCGGTCAGCGAAGCCCTGGAAGGCTACCTTTGCTAGGTAACAGAGGTTGAAACGATAACACGTATACAGACTGCTTTTGTCACCCAAACTCTGCAGTATGGGCACGTTTTCCTACCACTGGAGAATTCATGAGCTTCTGTAGCCTTTGATACAGATGCATACGGTAACTTGTTGCCAATTTTGTGCAATTAGGGCATACAAAATGGTTTCCCTGTTAGGAATGTTGCATGTGCTACGACACTAATTAGGGGTTTCTCTCCTTTACATGCATGCCTGTCTGCCATTAATATTAATGGCAATTTTGCCCAAGCACAGGGGAAGACAAGACCCGTGTAACTGTGACTTAAACTTTCGTCTCAGAAATTCCCTGTATAGTTGTTCTTGGAATCTGCTGGCTTGCAATTTACTAAACCTACCTGGTGGAAGTGGTAGTGTGTAGATGCTACAGCTACCTTTTTAAGGGGTTATTTTTATTAACTATTCTGTGGGTTTTCCCCTCTGGGTCTCTGGTTTGTCCCTGTGGCTACATTACAAGCTTTTGCAGCTATTAAAAAAGCCACAATTTATGCATATTTAATCAGATTTTTTCCCCCTGTAATGAAGCTTCTATTATAAATAATAAAAAGAAAAAACAACCCTTCAGTGTCTTTGGTGGTTATACACTTACTCCATGTTCCTGCAAGGAGGTGCATCATGCTATCTCCTGATAGATAAAATGAAAAAAACAGAATTTGTTAGTTAGTGTTTTCAGAGGAGAGATACAGGCTATGGCACTTTAAAACTCTGCTGAAACTTTGGATTTAGTGTAGATTAAGGCAAAACTACTGCAGGTATGCAGTGCTCTGTGAAGGCACGCTAGCAAAGCCAACTCCAGGGAATGAAAATGAAGGAGGTCAGGGTGCTTTGAGCCTCCAGCTCACTGCCAGGTGATTGCAGGGGCGAGCAGAGCAAAGCAGCAAGGCAGAGAGGGTGGTGCAAAGCCATTTTAGGAAGAGATGGCTTCTCCAGAAAATGGGAAGGCACTTAGTGGTTACTTCTGCTCAAAAGTCACTTGAAATGGTCATTAAGACACTGTTTAATAGGATAGTGATGTAGGCTGGGACAAGTTCAAATCTCTGTCTTAGCTAAGACCACTAACAAGGACATGTCATGCATGTCAAGGACAGCAGATAAGGATGATTTACAACTTGTGCTTTCATCTCATGAACCTACAATAAAAGAAGATATTTTTTTGAACAATCTATGCTTCTGGTTGCACGTACATTCCAGTAGCTAGAGCTGATTGTAGAGATTTACTTTTAGGTGTAGACATGCTGATCTCTTTGTTTGAACTTAGCTTTGGGTGTACTTGAACAAACTTTTCAGTGCTCTCAGTGGGTGAGGCTATGAGTGAATTATTCCAGCTTTTCCTGCACAGCTTACCTAGAGGAGCTGAGAGGAGAAGAACCATGTAAGCTAAGAAGCAGTGCTGAAATGAAATGAAAATCCACAGGGCTGTGCATGTTAATAGAAGACTGAAGATATGCCATCATATCTTTGCTCAGGGAGAAGAATCTGTGCCTTTAATGCAACTTTATCTATGTGAATTACTTTCCTGACTGAGAAAATCATGGACTGAAGTATCTAAAGGGTATACTTTTTTGATTATATCAACAAAAATATTTCAGATTCTGAATAGGAAATTCCCCAAAATTTCTGGCATAAAGAATGAGCGTGACTGTGCCAGCAATTGGCTTCACCTGGAAGACAAGATCTACTGCAACAAACAACAGGAGAAATAATTGCCCTTGCTCCTCAGAGGAAAGGTTTAAAATTATTAACATCAAGATATTCTCTGAAATTTCTCAGTGCTTCATTAATTCTTGAGGCTGTGAAGGCTGAAAAAGGAGAACATCTGCATTAAATGAGAGTTGGTACAAATTACCTTCTAAAATGCACCTAAAAATGTAGTTGAAGGCATAGACCCCAAAGCCAATTTGCTTTCCTCTTAATTTCTCTGCAATTATCATCTTGTCTCAGATTTGTACAAAGCTTAATTGGATCAGTAAATGTCTCTTACCAATATATTTGGGGGTGGGGGGTGGGGGCAGTGGGAACCAAGAAGAAGGTATGTATGGATACATATGTAGCTGAGAGAGACAGAGAAGAGCGTATGTGCTCTGGAACCCAAAAAAGCAGAAGATGGACTAGTGATGGTGTCCCAGAAATGTAACCAGAAATGGGCACAGATGTGAGATTCTGAGGGAGGACGTTTATAACAAGATTAAATGGCTTGAGCAGCTTCTCATCACAAATCTCATGACCACAAATTTTAAATGCAGATTGACATGTTATTGTTACTTTGTTCTTGTAAATGATGCATGGAAGTGAGTCAGTTGTGGGTTTTGGCACAAAGGCTTTGGTCAACTTGTGTCCCAGTGTCAAAGAACAGATCAAAGCATTTACCTTTGCTCATTCACCTCAAAGAAATCGTAGTATTTAAATGTATATGAGCCTTTCCTACAGTGATGTTTCTCATAAAACTCTTAGTGAACTGTGTATCACAACCTATGGTGGAGTGAAGTTTTATGAGATGACTGAAGCTGCAAGAAGGTTGTGTCTTGTGTCTTTCTCCAGGGAGAGTTTCACAAACAGGAGTCTGTTTCCTAACACCACTGGTAGCAGTGCCAATAAGGCAGGATAGATCCTTGTGCTCTTCCAATAGTAGCGAAAGTTCATTGTCTACTTCAGGCATTCATTTTAGAAAATAGAAGCTTGATTCTGCATGCCTTTCCTCCTTGCATTTACAGTGACATGAAGTGGGCTACAAAACTGCGTGTGTCACAAGCACCCTCTAAACTAGCCGGCTGCAACAAGGTCTTTTACAATCTCATACCAACATACTCTTCATGCCAGTCCCTCTGCTGCCTTCTCCTAGTCTCTCCTCATCCTGGACATGCGTTCTCTCTCTCTCTTCTCTCTGCTTCTTTCTCATCTCTCTTCCTTGGCTGCTCAGCCTCAGCTGCACCTTATCTACATTGGCCAACCCACCGTCCCTGAAGCCAGCCCACAGTTGTATATTATCAATGCTAATTAACCCAGCTTCATTCCTCCACATGCATGTAAAGCTTTCTCCTCAGTTTTGCTGTACTGACTTAATGAAGATTCAGGGCATACAGAACCAGGGCCGCCGTGTGACTTCCCTCCACAAAAGCTGGCCCTTATTAATTTTTTTTTCCCCACTGCACTGTGAATGTGTCTACACAGTGGATGCAGGGGGTGATGGCAGTGCAGTGGGTAGTTAGCATGCCAAACAGCTGCAATGAAGATGAGGTGCCACTGCATTTCAGTGTGAACTGGAAACGCCCACAGGGATCCTGGATTACTCTTGGTTTGCTCATTGAGTCTCATGCTGCAATTGAAGTGTGGGGTTTTTCAGTTAGTGATAATCTTGGTCTTGTTTGGAGAGTGATTTTGCTAACAATTGCTCTTCCCAGACAAGGAGCAGAGCGGTTAGCAGAAGAGAAGACCCAGGGTTGGGGGAACAAGGAAGCAAGTCGCTTAAGCCTGGTGTGAGTTTCCAAACAAATGCTATGGAGAAGGTAAATTGAGCTCAACAAAACATTAGATTACATTCATTAGTAATTAAAGACAACAACAGCTGCAGCCTAGAGGAAAATGCTGGAGATCTGTAAAGCTTTGCCATTAAAATGTATAGACGCTGACCCTCTTTAAATTCATAGAGAATGCTCTTTACTTAGCTATAAAGGTTTAATGTAACTTAGCAGATCTGAGTTACTTCAGGAGAGCTTTAATGCTTGGCAGGTCTCTACATTTTATTTATGATATCAAAGCTGCAACTCAAATTTTTACTCGGTGGAAGACATAAAAGAGATTCAGAAGTCATCCAAATCATCTTGTAATTAATGTTACCATGCACGCCCAAGACATTAAAATGTTAACAGTGTTAGAATCGTGTGCTTTGGAATACAGAGTGAGGGCTTTATTAGAGAGAAATACACTGCAGATGTCATCCACCCTAATTGAGGACATTGGGTTGCCTGCTGCTTGTTCTTATCAGTGGTTCAGATTTTTTTTTTAATTAATTCATTTTCCTTACTGCTAGAATCTGCTCTCATTATTAGTCTATCTTGTCACTCATTTGCATTTCAAGTGCTGGGACTGTGGGGTACCAGCTAGCTGCCTTAGAAGAACACTTCAAGGGGTTACTCTATCAAATAGCAGCACAGTATCACAGTGAATTTGACATCTGGGTTATCTTATTCCCAGATGCTCCATGGTGTCATTAGCAGGATTAATCTTAGCTTTAATTTCATAATGATTCTTATTCTAATATATGTGAATGAACACAAAGTCTCTTGACTCATTATCACCAATTTACCCAAGATATGTAATCAGGCTCTTACATTCACCAACATTTATTTTTGCTAATACATCTAAAATTGTAGATTAAGCAAATACAGTTAGTTCCAGCTGAGTGAATGCCTAGTGAGGTAGCAGTGTAGTATTTATGCTTTAATTAAAGTATATTAATAGTAGTGTCTTTTAAATACATGCTGACCAAAATCTGAAAACAATACATTTATCATTCAAGTGATACCAACCTGTAAATTTTGTCACAGCACCTTCCTGTGACTGTTTATTATTTGCAACCATTTAAAAATAACTCAAAATCTCATTTTATAGTATAATTTTAACCTTTAAAGACCAAGCAAGAACATTTTATTCTTAAGAAAAATCCCTTGACTTCCCAAAGCATACAGAATTTAATTTTTGAAGTTAAATTAAAAATTAAACCCAAATACATTTTATACTGAAACTTTTGATTTTAGTTCCTGTTCTAGGTGGAGCTGTAATATAGAATGCAGTTTATTTTTACAGCTGAGGAGAAACACAAGATTCACTTCCACATCATACAGAGTTTCAAACTCTATTGCATTTTTAAATTGCAAGAAGAAAGCAAAATGTGAAATTCCTATGCACTTTTTTACGATGTTGGACTAAGTTTTTCATTTACCAGCTGTTGTAGCACAGCAGCAAGTAGTGGTTCATTATTGATGGATAAAATGTTCAAACATTTAAAGAAATGAAAGTCAGCTTTGAATTTTTAATTAATTAATTAAAAGTACTGCAAATGCCAGCTTGTTAATTGCTTTGCACCTGCAAGCCAACACAGGTTTTATGCACTCTTTCTTTGAATATTAATTTTTTTTGCATGTCTTCATAATGCTTGGAAAGTCTCCCCTGCAAACATATTAGTAAAGAGTAAATATTGAATCTAAGACAAAACTCACGGCTTCATCTTTCACTGTACACAGAATAGGATTTAAAGGAGGATTTAGATTTCCAAGGCTTCTAATTAAGTAGTGATAATCAGGCTTTCTGCTGAGGGTCACTTCCTGGGAGTAATTTGAGTTATTAAAATGCATGTTTTTATTTGTTCTGCTTTGCGAGCTAAAACTGATCCCTTTTAATATAGCAGCA
Source organism: Falco rusticolus (assembly GCF_015220075.1). Lineage (NCBI taxonomy): Eukaryota > Metazoa > Chordata > Aves > Falconiformes > Falconidae > Falco > Falco rusticolus. Next base: position 18,206,458 of record NC_051197.1, read on the forward strand.
AATATGCAAATTGGTGTTTCATTATATTATGCAATTTATGGCAATCTTCTCTAATTTACTGAAAGGGCAAGAGCCTGACCTTGTCATTCAACTTTTTTTTTCCTGGTAAGCTAAACTAATTATGTGGATCTTTTTGTGAAACTCTGAAAGTACGCAGCATGGTAAAAAATGTGACAAATTTACCTTGATTATTCATCAAGATGGCCTTCAATTTTGCTTGAATCCTCCTGCAGGGTGATGGATAATTTAAACTTACTTATGGGAGCCAATTTGTTTCAGGGTTTGAAAATGGCTTCCTTTTTTCACAGAAATCCTGGAAAGAGCATCTGAAATCATTGAAATAATAAATGTCAGGATTTGAGCTATCGACTAAAAAAAAGTTCATTAAAAATACTTGCATGATGTATTATGAATTGATATGATTTTTCTTTGTGCTATCCTTCAATACAACTTTTCAGCCAGGTTTTTATCAGTGATACGATGTTCTGCATTTTCACTGTTCCTTTAATAACTTTTCTTTTTAGTTTTAACAAACTCACCATTCTTTTATGTTCCTTTTTGCCTTCACCAAGAAGCATAAAGCAAGTTCTCCTCTGTCAAAGCCAGGAAAGCATGACTTAGTCTTCAGAGACTCTAAGGGAGGTTCTACAATTGCTTCTCTGTTGGTAAATAAACCTTTCCTGCCACTCTGCAGGCTGACCAGCCCTCTCTATCTCAACAGTATTCTTTTGACTCTTCCTTCTGCTGCGTAACAACCCAGAGTCATGGGATTATTTTGCCATGTTAGATACTTCGGCTGATAAGACTGATTTGAGTGATGTGACTGGACCAGGAGGGATGCAAGAACAACATTGTAAATATTAAAATCCTGAAAGTATCTGAGTTGGAGTGGTCACAAAGGAACAGCTGGTCAGTAACCCTGAACTGAGTCAGGAATGGGAATACCTGGCTTATTCCCAACAGGTGTTTATCCTATTTGTTCTAAAAAAGTCTTCTGTGAAAGAGATTTCACATCTCTAATGCACATTCTTTATTCTCTAAACTTAGTTGGATATTTTTTTTTCTACATTGCAGATCTGGTTGATTCCTTCCTTCAGATTCTGCAAAGACCAAGTGGCAGCCTTCCTTATGCTGGAAGAAGATTCTTAGAGCCCGGAAGAGGAAAATTCTTGTCCACCAGGGTTTAATCCATGAAGTTGAACACAATTTCCCCTTGATCACGATGACTACTATAACATTGCAGTCATCACTCCCACTAAAGTAACCTGTCCTGCTCATGTTTAAACACAACATGTATTTGTAATGGAGATACGTTCTTAATACTGTGTATCAGCTAGAAAACACAGGTTGTAATACTGTGTTTGAACACCGATCTCCTGGCTTTGGCTTGGGCTGTAAGTTAAAGCAGCAGTGTTCATTGCCATCAGTAGTTAAAGCTTTATTTTTCTTTGTAACAATGATCTAGCTTCTGTAGGCAAAAATGTCCTATGTGATGCCGTGTGCTCTGCATGATGGTCAATGAAATATCACTCATCATGTTAGAACTAGATTCATCCTTCGGTTCGCAGAGTGAGGAGCATCAATGTATCCACTTGTAATTATAGCTTTGGCTTCGCCAAGTCTTGTGAATTTAGATTTCCTGTTATTTAAGGTACTCCAGAAGATCAGGAATGTGTGTTTGCATTGGAGGGCAGTACTCACATTGTGACTTTTTTGGGGTTTTTTTCAAAGCAAACTTGAATTATGAAGGAATGTTTTCATGGAGTTCTTTGTCTTCTGGAAATGAGGATGAACAATTTGCATCTTATGATGAGGTGGTGAATTTTGATGATGTCAAACCTGACTAGAGAGATGGAAATCCTTTATACTGAACAATAAATTAGTCTGTTAATTACTTAATTCCCAGGCACATAAGAGTCCTGCAAGGGGTAGCAGAACAACTGAACAACTCCCAGGTTCAGGCTTTTTAGTACCATTATCTTATAATTGCTGATTGGCACAGGGTTGTGCTCACTGTTCCCAAGGGGAGTCAGCAGTGTGTGTGTCTGAGTGGTGAGGATTCCTAGGCAGCAATTTATGCAGTGGTTTTGATAGATGGAAAAAGGCAGTAAGAGTTTATTAGCAGAGTATCATTGTTGAGGGGGAGGAGGGGACCTGGAGCATGTGAATTCCCTAGCCGACAAATGAAAAGAATAAAACTGGAATAAGAAGAGTGGCAATTCAGACACAATCATTTACTCTAGGAAGAAGGCGGAAGTATTTGCTCATGTTTGGCAGGTTTCTTGTTTCGTGGTTTTTTGTGTTTTTTTTTTTTTTTGCTAGTGACTGTATCAGGAGAAAGGCAAGTATCACTAACTAGAGGAGAAAACTAGCAGTATATTTAAATGTTTCATTGTAATGTCCCTTCCTAAGTGAACCTCCATTTAATGTTTAAAGGGCTAAAAATGCTGAGTACACATCAATAAAACAACATAGTTTTAACTTCTAATTAAGTTTTAACTTTGAATATACACGGATGTCAAAGCCACTAGTCTAATTAGTGTCTTTTTTATGTTATTTAGAAATAAGCTAACTTATTTGTAATGAGTAATGAAGATACTGGGAAAAAAAGATGCAACCTACTGCCAGTACAAATCTTCTTGCTTGCCCCTCTGTCATATTTTTTAAAAAATAGTTTATGTATTTATTTTAGTTTAACCTTGGTCCCCCAGTTCACTTGGATGCTCCTAGAGGTTACTGAGTACAATGTTCTGAATGCTCAGTAGTCCCAGGCAGGCTTATTAAATCAGTTTAGTACAGAACTTGTCTTGTTGCCTGCTCTGGGTAACCTGTATTAAGAAATTAAGTTTATATTAGAACCGAGCTGTCTGTTGCCAAGGGCTTTTATAATTGTGGAACAGTCTGTTTTCCTGTTTGTGTTACTCTTTCTCCCCCTGAACTTATTTATTTTAATAATATTTTGGAAGCTACAAAAGTACTGGCAGAATTCTTATTAATATGTTGTTATTAAAAAAGACAGACCTTTAATTGCAGGCAGTTAACACAAAATCTGTTGGCAATGTCTTGAACAGAATGATAGCACTTAGTCATTTTTATTATTATAGTGATGTTTGCAATGTTAGTGCTAGGGAGTTGTCGTGTATTTTTTATGATAAATTCTTTAATACAAACTCTGAATACAGGACTGAATGTTGTTTCTAGTTTTAAAACAAGCTCCGTGTGAGCATTTAATAGGTATGAACTGAAACTCCTACTAGAAAATGACTTTTTCTGTGGAGGATCTTTTGTTATTTTCCTTGCTTAACAACCCTGCCCCAAAATGCACATTCCAGAACAAAGGAAAGCAAGCTCAACTTAATATTAAGCTTTCTGAGTGCTTTGCCTCTAAAAGAGTGTTTTGGAACTTTGAGAAGAGAACTTTACAAAAGTTGAAGGGTAGGGGGTTGCAAAGGAGGCCTCTTCAACTCTGAGCATTCCTTTGCAAATCAAGGATTCTCTGTAGTATTAAAAATTTAGTGTAGACCTCTAAAAGGTGGAGCTATTTTATAGAACTGTTGGGGAGAGAAAAAAGGCAAAACAGTATTTCTTGTCTATAAATATAGTAGGCTCTCAGGAAAAAATGAAAATCCCATGAATCCCATTAAATCCACCAGACTGATCTGGTACAACAGAGAGAAGAAGCTGGACTTAGCAAAAAAAGAAACCGTGACCTTACAGGCAAGAGCCACATATTCATCTGAGACCCCGGCACTCTAATTTCACTGGGCAAAGTGGCTTCTTAGTGAAATGACATGTCTCTGTGTGGAGCCTTTTAACACACCAGTCAGTGAGGACTAGAGAGTACTGATGTATCTTCCAGCTAACTTTTGCTCTTTATCAGTTAGCTTTGGTGAAAGCACTGTTACGCCCACAACACTAGACAAGTATAACTGGTACTATACTGATGTGTGCTGTGAGTTCCCACTGTGTGGTCATGCAACACAGAACACTCTTTTTCTGTTTGATTTTGACAGTTTTCTCCACTTATGAGTCAGTGTGGTATTAAAAGGCACATGTGAAATGCAAAGAACCACCTCAATGGGAAGTTTGATGCATTGGAAACCAAATTATCTATTCTTTGCTGTGGGACAGTAGCATTGAGGAGTGTGGACTGACACGGCTGCAGCTGGTTCCCTGCCCAGCCTCAGAGGAGCCCCAGCTGTGTAAGGCCACAGAGCCCGTTGTCACTGTCTGCAGGGCCCAGAGCTCTGCCTCCCGTGAGCCTCCCTGGAAAATCGGCAGGTTTCAGCAGGGGAAGTGATACTCATCTTGTGTAGGCTCTGGTCTGAATGTAGATGTGCAGAGATGCATGGTGACAGTCATATCACATAACTGGAGCATGGTGCTCCAACAGGCTGATTACATTTCCCATCTTACTTCCTCTTCCCTCTGGTAAATAGACATTTGGTTCATACCTAGGTCCTCTTCACAGACAGCATTAGCTATGGTTGGTTATTAAAGTCAAAAAGTGTTTGGACTTTTTTCATCCTGTTTAAAGTACTTCAATTTTTTAGCATGTATACCTTGAGGATTTAAGTCATAGCCTTTCCTTGTTCCTAGGCATGTATGAGCTTGTGCGGTTCTTCCGTGTTGCAACTAGTTAGTAAGAAAGGTGCAGAAACATGCTGGAATGAAAGACTGAGAATTGCAAGAAGCTGGCAAACACTGTGCCATACTATGAAATATGTTCTGTATTTTTCCATCATGATGAAGGAGTTTGGGAAAGCTGAATGCTGTTACATTGTGTGTGTGCTTTAAGCACAGGTATTCTGAAAGGGGAAACTGCTAAACTGTTCTGGAGTTGAAAGCTTATCATTCATGGAAATGTAGCAAGGTTAAAGTGATAACTCTGATTTTTTTTTCATCCAGAAGTGAGTTTACCTAGAAACGTTTCTCTTCCTTCCCTTGTCAGCACTTGCCACTGTGCTGTTTGTTACTGCTTGTAGGCTGTTGGGCCTCTGTGGCAGGGACCATCAGCTTTTGTGTATTTCATTAGTCCAGACTGGGAAATTACGGCTCTTAGAAGACAGAGAAAAATCAAGGAAAAAATATATTTTTTGGTCATGGGAACAATAGGCATGACTGAAATCCAACTCTAAGAACATGGTTCTCAGTTGATGGAGATTGGTTTAATTCCTTCTGACAGTAGCAGTGCTTGGTAGACTTCTCAGATGTTCCACTGGATATATATGTTTCACTTGGATATATATGTTCTTAGGACGTCACTTTCACATTTGAACTGATGGTATGGCCTAGTATATACTTTAAGTTACTGCTGTAAAAAGAATGAAAAATACACAGCATAAACTTTGCTGCATGATATTTGTATTCACAACTCTGGACGATTAATTTTCTCACCAAGGAATGAGGACAGAAAGCTTGTTTTTCTGGGGGAGGGGGCAGGGACAGGGAAATATAAAATTGCTCATGTGCCATGGACCGGCCAGTGCTCTGCTGCTCTGAAGATGTTCCATACCCACAGCTGTGGCTGAGGACTGTGGGATTGCCCTGTGGGAGAATGAGAGCAGCTTGCTGGGGGGCTGTACTGCCCTTCTGTCACCTGCAGAAGTGGTGTCAAGAGCTAATCTCACCCGCTGGGATCCTTGCTCTGCTCTCCAGGGTATTGTGGAAGGATCGTAATCAGTGATTTCAGGCTAGATGTCCAGCTGTGTGGATGTGATGGCAGCATGAGCTAACAGTGTGGCCCTGCTCCTGCCTGGAATTTCCTAGGTACAAATATGTTGCCAAGTCTTCTAGAAGGTGTGGAGCCTACTGCATCTGCTCTGCGCAGGTGCAATGGACTAAATCCCGTCCTCTGGGGATGTATTTCACCTGTATGCTCTTGAAACCCTGGACAAGTTTATAAATCCCTTGAATTTCACTGACAGAAAGCTTCTGGGTCAAAGACAAAACCTTTAAAGAAACCCAGAAGTAGGAGTACTTTCACCAGATCCCTCCCAGGAATCTGCAGTTGGACAGACTTTACCCTTTCTATTTCAGAGCTGTTCCTCTTTTCTTTCCTCTCCGTGGCTTTCCCGCCCTATCTTTTGTCTGTGTTGCTAAGTGCAGTAGAAGGTAGTGTATTTCTTTGCTGAGTGGAATACTCTTCATTAGTCCAGGGTCCAACATTTCAATTCTTTCTTCCCTGCTTTTATTTAAGTAGTGAAAAAAGGTGGAGTTCTGTTGTGAAGTGGCAAAGTATTCAAGACACAAAGTACCTCAAATTTAAACACATCCGGGAAGACTTTTAAAAAAACAAGAGAGTGAAAAATCATGAAGGAAAAATGTAAGAAAGGACACATCCTAATCAAACCTAAGGTTCATACTCTTCCCCCCCCCCCCCCCCCCCCCCCCCCATGCTCTTTTGGAGGGTGGGGCAGGGGAAGGTTTATTACATCTAGCATGCAGAGTGACAGTCCTGTAGCAAAGCGATTCAATGCTGGAGAGTTTGCAGGCAGAATTCAATAGCACAAAGGTTTTCAGAAAGTATTTTTCTTTCCCCCCCCCCCCTTTTTTTTTCCTACAGCAACGATTCCTAGCCATTCATCATGAAGCACTAAAAATCAAAGAGCAATATTCACGAGCCTCCTAGTACAGTATGTTAAACCCTGATAACTGTCAGGAAGAGGCTGTCTGAAAGGGAAGAAGAGCCAGGTAGCAGCACGGAAAACAAAAAACATGTTGGGAGAAAAAACACTGAAGAATAAAAGGAGAGAAAATGTGCCAAGCAAAGGGGGCCAAGCAGTACACTTGCATTATATTTGTCATGCTTCCATTTTGTTAACAAGAGAGATATATTACACCAGTGTAAAATGTGAGTTCTGGAGTTCTGTCTGTTTTCACAGAACCCTGGAGTGACCATGTATGTCAGTGGTAGATACAGTTCTTACAAATTGCTCTCCACAATCTGGAAATATCTTAGTTTGAATTTATTCAACTAATGTTTTATGAGAACATCTTTCAGCCTAGGGCTGGCCTATGAACAGTTTGCTGTGAAGATTTGATGTTCAAGATATGAACTGTTTTCAGTAGATACATAGGAAATTCAGAATATGTCTCTTTTCTCTCTCTGGAGTATTGTAAGTTTTGACGTTGGGTTCTGAGATGTACTCTCTCATTTGTAAAATCTAAGGTCCTGTTCAATGGACATTCTCTTATATTTTTTTAACACTACCTTTCGGTGAGAAGCTGTCATAATACAGGTCTAGAATATTTCTCAATAGTAAGCAGGAAGCAGGTGATTTTTTATTTTTATTTTTAGTGTATTCCAATTTGACTGAATATTTATAAGATGTTTTCTGCAGAATACTCCTGACTCCAGCCTTGGCACTGTTGAGGCTAGGTGGCTGGTAGCATGTTAAGGAGAACAGGGCTTCCCCATAGACCTCCCAGAAGAATACACCTACCTGATGGACTCCCATGATAGCTCCATGTGGTAAGTCCCCCTGTGCTTTTCCTTTTCTCTGTCCGATCCAATTTGGAGCTGTTTCCAGCCATTTTCTTAATTTCAAGGGAATATTATGAACAAATAAAATGCATGCATGCAAGAAAACGGAGCTGTCTTGACAAGTGCAAAATAAAAAATGACCATACCACAATGCTTTGGTAGTGAGCAGAGACTTCTGTGATAAATAAAAATTGAACCCATTGTTATAGATAGTAAATTCTGCTAGATTCTTTTAGATGTCCCATAGCCACCAAAAATATGATAATGAAATATTTGGTCTCTAGAAAGGCTTTCAGCTTTATGCCTCTCTCTCTCTAATTAAAAGTGTGTTAGGATATCCTCAACATACCAGTATTAATCATGAGAGTTGTGGTGATGATTGTTTGTAGCCGTTCCAGAAATCTTGTTTGCCACTTCATAGATGATATTCAGAGAATGTGCAAGAATACACCGGTTTTGATACCCACTTGTCAGTTTAGATTCTCCCTACTCTCTTAAGAGTCTTAAGAACACTATTGCTTAGTGGGAATGTTTTTGATTGATGCCTGTTTTGATGCTTGGCTTCTCCCACATCTCTAGTCATCACATGTGTCAGTGTCTAGCTAGTTAAGAGAACACGTGAAAAGTTTCTTTCCAACCTAGGATCATTTTATTTCTTAAACCAGCTAGTAGGAATTATCCTCTGCTTTTCTGGGAGATAATGCTGCTTTTAAAACAAGCTCATCATCCACTAATCCATTTTCAAACCCTGTTAGGCAATCTGGGTTAAGTAGAGTATAACAGTTATCCTGCTGGATTGATTGTGTAGAGTTAGATCTTTTGCATATGGGGAGCCCAAGACCCCAGGGTCTAATAGTAATATTGCCTTCTCCATGAATAATTTATCGAATCTGTAAAGACTGTGTTCTATTACAAAATGTAGATTGGAGGGAAGGGGCTGTATTATTATTATTTTTTTTAAGGTTCTGCAAAACTTGCACAGGCAAACCTGAAACATGGCCAAACAGATGTTGGGAATGAAACTTACAAATTTTGTTTAAATCTGGAGTGAACTGGGCTTAGCTTTTCCATGGTTATTGTTCTCCAGCAGCTTCATGTAGTGATAATTTATTCAGAAGCAACCAAGTTCCTGTTCTTTTGCAAAGTTATCTAGTGCTCACTTAGATTGTGCTGGTACCAAGCCTGTATTTGAATCCCAGTTCTGGTTTGGTGTCATATCTCATACTCAAACCTTGCCTAACCATTGTCCCCAGGGCCCTGTGCATATACAGTTGCTTGTAATTATATGTAGCTGTTGTAGCTTTTGAGGAATATCTAGTGTTCTTGTTTCTAAGTAAGAAAAAATCAGTTTGTGTTGGTACTGAAGGTGTTTGAAAAAACATTCTGTAAATCTGTATTTTTCTATTGTGATAAAAGTATAAGAGCAAACAAAATAGACAAATGTTCCATAGAAACACTGAAGGTATGTGTATCACTCTAGTGTTCAGAAAGTCAATATAAGCAAACCTCAAGTAAGCCTCTCTGTTCTCTGAAGAAGCACACGTTCTGCTCTCAGTAATTCTGAGTGTAATAGGATTGTAATGCACAGTGATCAGGAAAAACAAGGGGCAGAATTCAGTGCAGAAGAGCTGAATTTACTCAACCCAATCATGCAGGTACGGATGAATACTCATCTTCATTTTGCATTTCCTCCCTATCTAAAACAGGTGCAGCTGGATGAATCAAAGAAAGAAAAGAACATTTCAATTCCTGTATTCATAGTGTTTTAAACAATGCATAAAATAAGTTTTTATTCATTATCTTGTTTTGCTTGTCTTTCCCTGCTTCTAGCGGGGAGAAAATTGGAAAATGAATGCAAGGATCACGTTGTTTGTGTCCTACCATGCTCGCTGTCTGCAGCCTTTTCCTACCCTCCAAGGCATCTCTATCAGGTAGTTTCTACAGGTCTCACAGATTCATTGTGGTAGTGTGAACAGCTAGATAGCAAATGCATTTCCCATTCTGACTTTGGATGTCCCAAAACCTTAAAAAATTAAGCAGAGGAAAGAAGCTATTTTGCCAGATCAGGACCAGGGCCTCTTCCATCTCTCATGTTAGTTTGTTTTAATCTCTAGTCTATTGGTTTCTCTGGAGTGGCTGTCTGCCAATCTTTCACTGGGTCACTTAGCTTTATGTAGTTAAATCTGTATGAAAACAGAAGCCTCAGTGTTATTCTTGTGCTTCCCAAGCCACTTGGCAAGAAGGTATTCTTGGATGGCCTTTTGGTCTGGATTTATCCAGAAACTCCCTTGTTGCCTCTGGTTCTGATTATTTTATTTCTGCAAGATCCCACTGTGACCAGTATATGTTTTAAGGAGGTGCAGATGTGCTTCTCAGTGTCAGATACATGACCTCTTCAATTTCCTAACTCCTGGTGCTGTATCCTAACCGTGTCACAAAACCACATTGACTTCTTGCCTTAAATTTAGGTTTCCATTTCTGCACTGTGAACAAGAGAGCTGCTTAGTCTGAGTCTGAGTATGTGAAGAGAAGTGAGATTTGTTCCTCAGAAATGCTTTTCTTTATATCCCTTTTAAAAATATCATCCACAAATACTCTTGTAACAACGTGAGCGGTGTTAGTCAGTATATGAAACAGCTCTACCTTTACCAAAGACAGAAATTACAGTGACTCCTGAAGAAAAAAAAGAATTCTAAGATAATAGTAGAGTAATCATATTCTCAAATCTCAGCATTTTTCTCCTCCTTTAATGACAAATGTCCTTGTTTTAAGAATTTCTTTTAAAATTTAATTGCAGATTTTATACATCATAGTATCTGCAAGTATTCCATCCATGAGTAATGTTACAGCCACTTTAGCTGTTCCTTACCTCCATTTACACTTGATTTTCTGTCTTTTCCTGGTAGTGTTTCTTATTCATCTTATTCCTTCCTATTTTTGTTCTCAGAAGACGTAAGTGGCTTTTACTTAGGCTTTGCAATATACATGAAATGATAAACACTCAGCATTATTTCTAGGACTGTGTAGGTGAAAAGGTGTGGTTTGACATTCTGGGTTTTTCTCCATTGAACAAGTAGAGGGATTATTTTCTCCTTAATTCAATAGTAACATAAAGGTATTTTCTTAAAACTTCCCAAAACAAGCAGATGAAGAAATCTAAAAAATCATGCTTGGGCAAGGATGTAAAAACAGGGTACTCTTAATGTGAATTGTTTCACAAACATAATGGCTGAGACACCCCAAAAATAAGTTTACTATAATTAAATCATTTACCCAGGAGATTCCTAGCACTTGTTAATATCAGGATTAAAAACCTGCACAGTGCAAATACTGACATATTACAATGCTAAAATTAAAGGATACAATCATGACTAGGGCCAGAGAAGATACTACTTCATCCAGGGCAGGATGTCAAGAGGAGGCAGGAGCTGTCTCACGAATGCAAGGTGTGGCAGAGTGTTATAGAAAGGAAGTTTAGCTCCTCTTGCAGGTACAAGGCACAGCTGATGAGCTGACTTAGTGTCTTGCCTCTGGAGAAGGCAGGTTGGCCCAGATCCATCTACACTTGTCCTGCAGTGAAGATGCAGACACTGAGTCCTAAGCTCAGCAGGGGCTAGGAGCCAATGTCCCTCAAATATTTGACTCAACTTGGCAAAAAATTAAACTTAATTTATTGCCAGTTAAAATAAATACTTAGTAATTAACTTGGGTAGTGAGAAGCAGAAAGACAAACGTTAAAACATCAACTTTCCTCCCTCCTTTCCCAAGCTGAACTTCAGACTCCTCTACAGCCACCCTGAGTGGTGCAGTGGGGATGGGGGTTGTGATCAGCCCGTTGCAGTTGTTCTCTGCTTTTCCTTTCTCCTCATACCTTCCCTCTGCTCCAGAGTGGGCTCTCTAGGGGCTGCAGTCCTGTCGGGAGTACCTGTCTGCTCCAGCGTGGGGTTCTCCATGGGCCGCAGTGGATATCTTCACACCATGGAGCACCTCTTCCTCTGACCTTGGTGTTCCCTCTGTTGTTTCTCTTTCCCTTCACTCCTCTCCACCTGGCGTTTTCTGCCCTTTCCTTAAATACGTTTTCCCAGAGGTGCCCCATGCGTGGCTGTGGGGCTCAGCGTGGCTGTGCCCGGCGCGAGGCACCCCCAGCCTCTCCTCACAGAGGCGGCTCGGCAGCCCCCGCCAGCGCTCTGCCACCAATAGGTAGGCCCAGGCTGGGGACAGGGGGCTTCTTTTCTTCACTGTTCATTTGTGAAGATTGAGCTTTGGTTTCTTCGAAAGAGCCCCCAGCAAGCCAAATGTAAAGTCCTAATACCTTTTTCTTTTCCAAAGGAGGACTGCGTTTCCTGCTGTAAGAACTGTTTCAGCAGAGACGGGTAGCTCATGATAAATTTAACTGTAATCTGCGAAATATATGCTAATGCTTTACTTTCAATGTATGAGCATTCATGCCACTTACCCATTGGTGCTAATTATCTAACATACATTACCATAAAGCTGGAATTGCATGAGGTATGTTAGTGCTTCCTAAACTTTATTTCAGACAACTTTCCGGCTTATTCGTCAGTAGGTAACTTTATAGCTCCCGGACACAGCTCTCACAGAGTAACGTGGCTCCTTCGGTGTTTTCTGCAAAAATGACGAGACGCAGGCCAGCTGGTCCCCCACTGCTCGCTCTGGTGAAATGATATTCCCATCACAACTCCTGCTGTAATCACTTCTACTAATCTTGCACTCTCTCCTTCCCACATAGATTCTCCAGATCATTACACAGGTTAGCTCTCCCCCGCCTGCCCACCAGTCACAGGATTCAAACAACGAGCCTCAAATTATGCTGAGAATAAATGGAGATAAACAGCAAACCCAAGGAGACAAATAAGACAAACACCTTGAAAAGGAACCAGTAAGTGAAATAGGATGTGACAGGCTCAGGAAGATGAGAGGGAATGATTTCCTGGAATGCAGCAGCAATTTCGTGCCAGCAGCGATGTGCTGGCTGTACTTGACCTTCAGTAACCTTTATCCCCATCTCCTACTGCTGCTCCTACAGCTTCTCAGCCTGGTTCTCCTCCTTCAGTGCTGCTCTTGCGGTTTCTCTGTTCTTATCTGTACCTTATCTAACCGGTACAGATACTGTGTTTTCTGAAACTAGGCTCTTCCTGTGAAGGTGCTGCAATCTGTGCGTTTCCCCACACCTGCCTGGAGGGGGATGCAGCCTGGCGGCTCTGCAGTGGCGTGTGGAGGGAAGTCCTCTGTGTATCTTCTTGACAGCTTTGACCTGACATTGTCATACATGGAAATTAATGTCCAACATTAACAGAATGATCCCTCAGGGAAAACCACTCAGAACTTTTTTCTTGAGACCTTCCAGAGGGGTGCTATTTGTTGAGTTTGGCTGGAAATTTTCTGGCAAAACAGGTTTTTCCCTGGAAGGTGTCAGTTCCTTGAAGTTAAAGCAGTTATTAGGAATGAGTAAATGCCAATAATTTCTTGGAAGATGCTTCCTGCAGTTTCAGCATTCTGATTTGACAGGTCTGAAGCAAGACAGACGTAATTTTTCTAGTCTGAAATATTTCGTGAATAGAATTACAAAACATGTCTTTGAGAAACTGAAATAAAAATGAAATATTTTGAAATTGTCAAAGCAGAGAGTTTCTACTGACATGATTTGTTTTGGTGTGCATGACTTTTGTGCCCTTTTTTTCTTCAGTTTTGCCTCTTTGTCTCAGATGGGTGTGTGTGTGTGGGGCAATCCTGAAAATACTGAGAGGACATGGCTTTGGGTAACCATTCCCACCCTGGTCTTGTTCTTCCTCATTTGAAGGGAAATAGTCAAAAGTGAAGGATTTGCCATGTTGTATGAAGCTATTGTCAAAAAAACTTGTTAGCAGAGGCCACCAGCAGCTTTGGAAGGAAGGGAGTATGCCCAGTCCAATAATGCCTAGAATGTTTAAGAAGGTTGCTTTTGTGTTTAAGCTGTATATCAGGATATCATTCCCTTTTGGCAATGCATAGAGGCCAATGGCAATATCATGAAATATCTGTATGAGTACTTCATTCCTTATTTGATTCAGTGTAGTACATCTCCTACCCTGTTCCTGAAATATCATTGTAACTGTTGTGTGGTCTCTGTATGTTCTTGTGTACCCTCATGCAGTGTAATATCAACACACTTTCTGTTACTAAGAGAAGTCTCTGTGTGTGAATGCATCTTTGTGTATGAAGCACTCCCCTCTGTCTCTTCTCAGCCTGTCGGGAAAAGAGTTTGATTGTTTTATAGAATTTTGCTTTGTTTGAAGAAATTATTGAGGGATGTTCAGCTGGACAGATGAGGTTTGCACTGAAGTTTGCAAGTGAGTTTATTTTTTTCTCCTCAGGGAAGAAGGTCTGTAGTCCACATCCAGCTCTTCCGAAAGTCGTCATCTCCTCTCAGGAATATCTTGTCTGTTTCCTGGCAGATTCACTGTTCTGAGGAACACAGCTGTCACGGGAGGTCATGGTCAGAGAAGGGGAGGGAGGTCTCACAGGTAGGTGGGGCCAGTCCTGCAGCACACTTTGAATTTCAGGGTAGCAACCTTGAACTCGTCTCTGCTCTGCAGGGGGCCCACACAGTAAGCCCGAGCACTGGGGTGAAGTGTTTGCTGTGACCTGCATTGCTGATCAGATGAACTGTTATGTATAGCAACACTTGGTATTTTTTTCAGGATATATAACCATTCCTAAATCTGAGTTGAAGTGACGTAAATGCCACACGGTTCACTATTTCATCAGGCCTGTTCATTTACTGAAAGTATTTTGTGGCTTTTCTTTTTTCATAATTTCTTTTACCTTCACTTAAGCACAGGAAATTTTTCTATGGCCTGTAATTGATGAATTTCTTACAGCTGGTGTAAAATAGTTCATTTATACTGGAGAAGTCCAAAGCAGTCTTTTTAAGTGTCTTAGAATAATATAGTCTAGTAAACCTATGTGCTAGGGAAGCATAATATTGAGTATACCAATGACTGTCTCTCTTAAGAAGAAATTATTTTAGAAATATGAATAGTGTGAGACTTTTCTGATTTTCTTGTGAAGGTCCAGTTTGTGCTCTCTATCCATAAAGTATTTTTTATTGTTTTGAGTTCAGATGAGGCTGTGCTTCACTGATATAGTTTACTTCATGGGTCCTGTCAAAGGTCCCCCAAAACCTGCAGCCTCATGATGCAAAGTGCTGATCTGATATAAGCTCATTCTGCTGGTTCTACTTTTATCAAGCATCGTTGATCGGTTAACTTTACATTGGCAAGTTTTAGGCTAGAACAGATGTCTTCTTTTCTTTCCTAGCTAATTTCAACTCAAAAACATGTCATCAACTCTGTATTACCTGCTTTGGTGAGCTGCACAAAACAAGTTGCTTACCTGCACTAGTCAGGCTTGAATTTTTCCTTCTGGGTGGTGTAGTGGAGCAATGATGTGACATTAATGACCAAGGACAGAACAGCAGCCTGCATACTTGCAAGAGATTCACCAGTTGTGATTTTATGGCTTGCCTTACAATACCATTTTCCTTAAAACTTCAGCTGCAGCATTTGTAGGAGTATGTCCAAATTCAGCTTGTGCTTAAAAATTATAAAGTTGTGTGTTTACCCTATGGAGCTATAGGCCTAGATTGAGAAGAAATACTCCTAATCCTCAGAAGGAGGATAAAACCCCAAAGGTCACTTGCATGGTATTTTCTGATAACTAACCATCTCCAGAATTTTTGAATACTTGGCTTGTGATTTTTGAACTCCTGAGGTTAGAGGTAGTGGGACAGTGAACAGGTATCAACACCAACTTGTGAAATCCCACAAAAACCCACCAGAGCCACACTTTCACTGATGACAAATAAATGGCGTAAAACATTTTCATAGGGAGTCAGCAACTAATTATTTTGCATTCATGTATGTTGCTGTAGAATTCAATGAGACCTCAACTTTAAATATTAAAAAAATAACTATTGCAGAGAGCTCATCAGCAGAAGAGAAGTTATTTGCAGTATACTTTGCGTAGAATATATGTATATTATCTTCACCTACTGTGGCATATCTTCTGCCATGCTTGTTATGTGGCTCTAGACTCCCATTAACTGAATCCCTGGTGGAAAGCCGTTTCCCTACATTATATTGTAATGCTCTTGTTAATGATAAATTGATGAAGAGCTGCTTTTTTAGATTAGGTGAGTGGTCCTTTGATAATGGGGTTGGAATCAGGCCAGAGGTTTTATACTACTTTGCCTGGAGGGTGAGAACCAACTAAAATATTCCTTTCTTGTGTTCTGCTAGAAAATGAGACAGTCAAAGAATTTCAGCTTTTAATTCTAAGAGAGCAGTTCAACACTAGTTTACATGGTGAGTATTTTTAGACTTTGTCTTTATCTTGCCCCATATTTCTAATAAATTATTAAAGAAAGGTACTTCTCATGTAATTAGAGAGCCAAGCACCTTTTAAACAAGATCAACTTCTGTACGTTTGAATTGACTGGTTTCATTTTCTATGGCAAAAGATCATAAGGAAAATACTTTTGCATGTTTCAAAGTTAAGATCAATTGTTATCCTTTTCCAGTTTCAAATGCACTAGATTAGTACTTTTGCTGTAGCAGAAAACTGTTAGAATATTTATGGTTTTTATTTTTACATAAAAACAGACATTTCCTATTATTTCTTTCTTTGGGCAAGGAATGTGCAGTGCATTCTTAAATCTATGGATATTTTTTGCTATTAGCATGAATATAATTGAAATTAAGTGAAAGTAAAATATATTTTTGAAGTGACATATTTTTAAAGTTTCCAATCTTGGTTCTGATGGTCTTTCTTAGCTCTGTACCTTGCCCTTTGGGAAAAAACATGGAGTGTGCATGCTTATCTCTTCTGATCATGATTTGACAAGGTCATGCCTTGGTAGGATTGGGCTGCCTACTATTATCTTGATGTTGCTTTAAAATTTAGTGGAATATGGAAGAAAATAGAGGGGTCAGTGGAATTTTAATACACCTAATAGATGTAAAAATCTGTGTTATTGGTGACTGGAGGTGGCTCCATGTTGCTTAGGACAATGCCTGATAAAGATACAGGGCATTTAAGTGTAAACTTTATTAATGGACAAGAAAATCTTAGAATGTAATTACAGTAAAGCAGTTTTAGGTTAAGGTGACAAAATTGGAGTCTGGATTTGGATTCTGTCATGTTCAAATTTAGATGTTTGGTTTAGTCCTCTATGAAAATCAAAGATACAAAACAAAAAAAACCCTACACACACACACATACACACACGTGTTGCTTATTTTAGAATTAAGAGTTCGACACTTCTATTACCCAGTTTTGATCACAGGAAAATGAGAATTCTTTCCTGTTGAAGAATTTCTTCAGCCTTTTAGATGAGAGCGGACCTAATCTCACCACAGGAGAGCAGACTTAATCTCACCATAGGAGAGATTCAAATGTCCCTTACTTGCCTTCTGCTTTCCAACAAGCATTTGTTGTGGCTATCAGAAGGAAAATTCTGTTCTACATGAAAATTTCTCTCCCTCAGCTAGGTCCATGTTCTGCCTTCAGTTCACATCAACAGTTAGTGTCAAATCTTCTACGCAGACTTTCATTTCCAGATCAGAGAGAACTGCTGGGGATCCTAGCACCGCCTGGTAAATCCCAGCACCACTTGGTATTTGGGAGTCATTTGCTCAGGTGTCTGCATGCAAAGATAGAGTATATCAGGCTCCAGCCCTAACTGGGAGACAGTTAGTGGCAACAGAAGTATGTGATGGCAGCTCAGTGAAGGGCAGGAATAAAAGGTGAAGGGTTTGGGACTGTTGTGCTTTTTTCCCCAAGGATTCAAAAAATTCTTTGTGGTCACTAGCATGAAAGGCTGCCTCTTGAGGCCATTGTATCCCATGGCAAATAGATGTGTTGGTAACGGAAGGATGTGCATGTTTTAATTATGCCACCTTTGTGCAGCTTGCGTCTTTAAGGCAGGCTTTGGGTACCGCTTTCACCAAATTGTTTTGTCAAGGACATGATCTCTGTGTTGCAGCTGGGTAGGTAAAAGGCAAAAGATGTGTCTTCAGTTTGAAAAAAAAAACAAAAAACCCTGTTTTGAATTCATGAGTGTGCAGTGTCTGAATCTATAAAGGCTTTGTTCACCTGAGAGTTTGCCTTATAGGACAAATGTTATCCCCAGTGCCCCTGCCCCTGCAGGGGAAAGGGTGCAGAAATCTAAATATTATGTTTAAATTGATACTGGTTGTAAAGAGCTACAGCCGAAATACCTAAAAGACAGCTTTCTTAAGTTGATATTTGTTTCAACCTGTGAAAAGAACAGTGGCTGAGTGCTTGTTAAAGGTATATTTTCTTTTAAGTTATATGGAGAGAGATGTCAACTATTTACCATAAATGTATTTATACATTTGAATATATAAATGATACTGTTACTTACCTTTAGTAGGTTTCCCACTGACAGGTATGCTCAGAAAACATCTTTCACTAAACCTGAAATGTTGATATAAATATCTGAAGAAAAATACTAATCACAGAATACATTGAACAGATTTACTGATCTTGTATACCTGGAAAAAGATTTTCAAACAGACTTTGTCAGCTCAGCCTTGGCATTCCTTGTCAAACAAAAGCATGCCTAAAGACACATTTCAAAAGCAGACAATGCAGCACTTGCTAACCTGCAGAAAATCGAAAAGGATCAGGGAGGCAGAGAACAAACAGAATAGGTAAGCAATAAGAAATGGAACACAGTTCTAAAGAGCTGTTTCAGCGAGCCAAATATGTTTAAAGAAGCCTACATCAATAATTAAATATCAGTAAGTAAAATTCCAGTATACTTTTTTGCCAGTATTGTTTTAAGATTTGTAATATAGAAATGAAATTATTGATTCAGTATCAGTAAGAAAACGTAACTAGTGTTAGGGGAGGAAGAATCGGGTGGAGGGAAGAGAATGAGACAGGAGTATTTTTAGCGCAGAGATGCTAGTCTGGAATGTTAACTTTTCGTAACAGAAAGTCCACACTTCAGTATTCGTCCACTTCAGCTGAAAATTTGGGTCAGGCAGCTGTTATCTGAATTGACAGCAGCTATCTGATTAAAAGTAAAATGCTCTTTAAAAAAAAAAAAAAAAGAAAAGAGAAGGAGAGAGGAAAAAAGGCTGTGCTGTGTCACATTCACGCCACTCATGTTGCTTATGTTGTGTCACACTGTACAGTGATTTGATGCTACATAACACGACATGACATGAGTCACAGTTCACTGCGATCCACATTACACTCAGGTAGTTTGGCATAGGTCTAACTTTTGCTTTACTCTCATTTCCTATTCAGTGCACTCCATTTAGACTGGTTGGTTAATGCAGACAATTGCTATACACTCAAAACTAGAGTTCCCTACCCAAATACATTTTTCATTGGATATTAAAGTGGAAACTTCAGTGGATATCTTTTGCACATCCATATGCAGCTCCTTTGCTCAACATAGGAAGGGCATTAATGGCAACTTACACCTGAAAGGGAGGAGTTAAGGGGAATTTCCCATAGGAAATACAGCTGGTGTCTGTGGCAATGACTTTCTGAGTTAGAGAAATACTCTCTAAATGGAAAATAATTAGACTTTTTTCTGCCACCAGAGACATTCCCAACCCAAAACCTCATATTAACCTCCCAGCCTTCCCTTCAATTTCAATTTGAATTGAATACCTTTCTTTTTCAGAAGGATGTGAAATATAATTCCAGATCTGAATTTATAAGCAGTCTGTAGCAGGCTGAACCAAAACTGCACATCCCTGAATGCTTAGGACATGGACAATTCAACATCTTTTCAGAGCTTTGCACTTTGGGTCTAGCTGTCTTAATTGGATGTTTTCCAAAAACAATAGTCTTATTTTCTTCATGGTCACCCACCTCAGACAATGAGCATCAGCCCTGGAGCACAGTTAAATTGCGCTATTGCTTCCTGTAATAGACTCTTGCCTGCCTGTCATAGCATTTCATAATCTTTCCTTTGTTCTAAACGGAAGTAGAGAGGAGCACAAATTAACAGGCAGCTTTGATGAATTTCTTTCATTTTTATTGACAGCATCCTGAAGTTCTAGATCCACTTAGCACCTCCAAAGAAGCGATAAGTGATTTAGCTTTTGGGGGACAAATTGGTTCTATTAATTCCAAGTGCCAAATTTACCAAAAATAACTCATTAGCTGTGCATTATGATTCACTAGGGTGCTCTGCTCTTGGCTAGATCCCAAAACTCACATTTGTGTACAAATGTTCCTATTACGGGGTGTGAGACTTATTAATGGTATACCATATGCACCAGTACATTTTTCCTCTTTCTAAAAGCAGTTTTCCTACCACAGATGAGAAGTGACCAGATTTTGAAGGGTTAAACCTATTCTCATGTGATAAAACCTGAGAAACCACAGCAATCAAGCTTTCATTCAGTCTCAGCTACTCACTTTCCCCTTTCCTGTGGCTACTACTTGAACCTAATATTCCTTCCTCTATGTTTAAGAAGCAAATGAGGGAGTCAGCAGAAAAAATTGGTTATGGACTTGGTTTCTGCTGCTAAGTTTAAGTTTGCTGGAGAACAAAAGTGCTCCCTCCATTCCCTTTTGAAAAAGCTGTAATTCACAAACTGCTTCTGCCCCACAACTTGCTTCATGCTTTGATGGTTTGGATTCTTCACAACTGAGGAAAAGTGATGTCTGATACCGCGATAAAATGTGACTTACGTTCCTGTGCATTTAAGAGGTTTTTGTGTAGTTACACACAGATCCAAAAGAAAAGCAATGGATGATGTGAAAAAGGCTGGAGGTTTTTTCTGTCATCTCATCTCTTGGTGGTAGAGGCAAGGCTGTGATTTCCCCTTTACACAGTTCTGAATATGGTTCGTACCAGAGACAGAGCAGCCCCTAAGGAAGCACGCCCAGTCATGAAGAGTCCTTACGCTAACGGCGCTGAGCAATCAGGAAAG
This sequence comes from Falco rusticolus, assembly GCF_015220075.1. NCBI lineage: Eukaryota > Metazoa > Chordata > Aves > Falconiformes > Falconidae > Falco > Falco rusticolus. The sequence continues at coordinate 18,226,930 of NC_051197.1, forward strand.
TGTCTGCAAGCCAAGATAAAACATCCTTTCCATAATGCAAGGAGCAGGCAGGCAAACCATCTTTCTGATATATGTAAGGAGGCGGTGGGGGTGATGACTGTGCCAGTGGGGCAGCTGGGACACTGACACTGTTGTCCCTGCTTTGCTACAGGCTTCCCATGTAGGCTTTGGCTGGTTGTTTGGGGCCCACCTGCAATGGCACAGTGTGGTACAAGTCATTCCTGAGTCCTGCACCTGGATTTACGATCCTTTATTGTTCACCAACCCCCCTGTGCAAGCATTCTTCCTGCTGTGGGCTGCGGGGGAACATTTCCTCTTCGATATTTCTAATGCTCTGTGTCAAAAGGCTTTTACTTCTGCTTCTTAACTCAGTAACTGGAGTTTTACTTCCATGCTTCCCCTTCCCAATTCTCTGAGCACTTTGGCTATTAATTGAGTTTTCTAGTGTAGTAAGCTGAAGTTTTTCACCACATAAATGATTAATCCAAATAAAGTGGAGTTATTGAGCAAAAGTTAAATTGGGCTTTAATTTGCCTCAGGTCTCTTTTGAGCCATCTCCTTGGCTGCTCCTTATTGTGGAAATGTTTCCCTCTTTGAACATGGTTTTCTTTAAAAAACTATTTGCAAGAAAATGAAAGAACAAATTTTGTTGTTCAGGCATCCTGACAGCTGGTGCCAGGTACAGGAGATGTCTGTCTTCTGAGGAAGTTAGTTTCTCTATGAACATCCCTTCTGTCTTTATTCAGATCTGATGGCTGAAGGAAAAGGTGGGAAGAATCTGGGTGACCAGCTGTGGCAGAATCCTGGTTCCTTCATTTTCTGTAGTACCCCTGATTCTGTCCTGTGGCCAAAGGGATGGACGGTGTCTCTTCCGTTTTGCAGGTAATTGTGCTTCTAATGCTTTTGTCACTGGCCTTCCAGAAGGGCAGGTGTCCTTTAGCCTACCCTCTAAATCTGAGCTAAACCTGCAAGTGAGGGCCCTCTAGGTGCAAGTATGAAGTGTGATGCAAAATGAGGTGCAGTACTGAGAGGAAAATGGGTACACATAGGGGAATCGGTCACATCCTAATTTTGACAGGCTTGCGTGAGCAAAGGCATATTGTGAGGCAGCTGCTTCTCATGGTGGGGCGTGTCATTACAGAGAGTCACACAGACTGATGCTTCAATACTATGTCACCTTTGCTTGAAAAATCAGGTCATATTATATGTAAGATAATACTGTATTCATCACTTAATATTTTATATAATTAAAATATTTAGCTAAGTAACAGTGTGTTGGGGTGGTGTGTTTGTGTATGTGTGGGTATAAATAAGTATAAATAAACAAGTATTAGTGGTGCAATAGCACTGAATAATTTATCCAGACCAAATGAGTTATTTTCAGTCTCTTAGTCTTGAAAATTTCAAACTGAACTCCTCAAGTTAATTTATTTATTTAATAGCCATATTGCAGTAATAGTAGCTGTGTTGTCTCAGGTTATCATAGCTAGCTTAAGGATACGATGGCTGAAGAGCTTGCCCATTTTCCCCACTTAGATCAGCTACTCTAATGAAAGATTATATTTCTCTCTGCAAAATGTTCTTCTTTTCTAATCGGTAGATTTAGTTTGTGTATGTCCTGATTTCTGATGGAAGTGGTACAAATGTTTAACAGCAAATTAATACAGAGCCCAGAGGATCAGTGAATGCTAATAAACCCCCCAAGTCTCAAAGTGAGACCAAGTGGAAAAAGGGAGGATGGACTGATGGGAGACAAACTGACATGAGCAGCAATAATGGTAGCAATATAAAATGACTTAGAATGTCACTGCTCAAGAAGATTTGCCCAAGACACTGCAGTGGCACCAGAGCACAGATAAAAGCTTGCAGTGTACATAGTTTGCCTATGCAGTGTCACTATAATCAGCGATTCCCATCAGGGTATAGTAACCCTTTGATTTTGATTCACCCCTTTGCTTCAGTGCTTGCCTTAGGCCGCACCAGATCCATCTGGCTACCTGTCTTGCTTTTGCCACCCGTCATAAGGACACCTGCCAACTGCTTGTCTCTCAACATGCTGCGTTTACTACCCCTGAAAGCAGTGCCTTCTGCTAGTCAGGGAAGGAGAGCACTGAGGAGCAGTGAACTGGCAGATTGACAAATAAGCTGAGACTGACCCAGGGCTGGCACCCTCCAGAACTCACTTATATTTTTGTGTTGGGCATGATCATCTCTAAGTGTGGCCCTGATTCCAGCTGTCATTTTAGGTCAGATGCATAATATCACTTTACAGAACAAGTGTAGTTAAAGGACCCTCATCCATCATAGCCAGATGGAGGAAAAAAATACAAACAAACAAAGTAGGTAACAGCAATGCTTGGGACATACTATGACTCTCTGGTGCTCCTTCAGCCTGGGAGGCTGGGCAGTGCCACTGATTAAGATGGTAACCTACACTACAACAGTTATCTGTGAAACTGCTGTGCACTGGAGAAATTAATCTGAATACCTTCTCAGCACAAAGACAGAAAAATTATCTTGACTGATAATAGATCCCAAAGTAAGTGTACCAAAAGGGTAAACATCACATGGAGCAAACTTTCCATACTTGCTGTTTGGGAGCCTTCTCTTTATCAGGAATTAACACTGATTTTGTAAATAAGATGTCCTTTCTGTGAGGAGACTGATGCTAGACAAAGAAAAAAAAAAATCTTTTATTCCTTATTGACATCACCTTAAAACAGATTGAAATTGCTCTATTTGCAAAGGAAGCAGAAATTCTTCTTTTTCTTCCTCTGTGTATCTTCCATCCAGTTTTTGTTTTTGTAGAACTTCCCCAGAACAGTGGACTCATGCTGGACAGGTTTGTGCTTCCCTGGCAAGAGGAAGTGGATGCTACAGCTTCCCTGCTTGGACCAGTCCCTCTTCTCCCCATCTTTTTTGACTGCTGCTGGCTGCATACTGCTGGAGTGCTCTTCAAATGCATCCTGCCCCACTCATCTGGCAAACGTTCTGTTTACACTCTGAGATACCCCGAGATAGTTCTTGCTGGACCTTTTGTGAATGACACAGGGAGGTAAAATAACTTGCTTCGCCTCCCCAGTGTGATGTGGGTTCTCATTAGGGAACTGGATGGAAGCTTTAGTCTGTGGCTGCACAATTCTTTCCTATGGGCTTGTGTCTTCTGCAGTCAGCTGTATGCCTGGGTCTCTCAGGCTAGAATTGGGTGGTGGTTACCTATCTCGCTCCTTACGACTGTACATCCTGTCGTATTTTGTCAATAGTGAATAGTTAAATCCTGAGAAAATCAGACAATTTTGAAAGACAGTAATTACATATTTGTTCTAAGGCTCGTAAGGATTGGTTCCTGCCCTTGAGTTTTGCATGAGAGGTTTTAGACCATCTTCCTGCTGTCTTTTCTCTTTCCCCCAGAAAGCTATTTCAATGCCTGCAGCTCTGCTACAGTCAGGTAGTGATTAGAATATATTGTCAAATCTTTTAGCTTTTTTTTTTTTATTGTTGTGTCACACAGCTCACCTGCCAACTTGTTTCTTGTTAATTCAACTCTTCTCATCTGCTTCTGTTTCTACACTTACTTGTGGGGAGATGAGGTGACTGGGATTGAATAGGAGATAGCAGCGGTAGTTGAAGCAAGATGAAAATGAATGATATTTTCAAATCCTAAGCAGGGCTGCAGAGGCTAATAATTACATTAAAAAGGCCCTCTGCAGGTAGGTGCAAATAGGCTAGTCTAAACAAGTGCCACTATTTTAATGTGGGCTGTTCAAGACGATGTCATTACCTGACTAGACTGCCACCTTTCACCTCCAGCCATTGTGCTCTGTTAGATCTCACTAACAGGGAGAGTGAGGAACTTGTTTGCAGGGGATTTGTTGTCTCACGCTCAGAGGCAGCTGAGAGACTTGCCAAATGACAGGAAGACGCTTACATTCACAAGGTGTGATTGCCTAAGTGTTTGACTGTGTCTAATTAGTTTGCCTTTGCTGGTTGGTAGCTCCACAGTCAGAAGCAGATTGACTCTGCAGGCTTTAAGCAAAGAGGTCTGATTGGTGTTATTATCATTTGTTTATTTAACCCTCCCACTAGCCATGAAATATTCCCTACAGTATGGCCTTTCCCTCTGTCTTTTAAAAAGGCATTTTTATGGTGCATGTTATGATGAATAATGTTTTCTCCCATCATCTCTCCATAACTTTTAGTTATATTGTAATTAGATTTCTTTCAAACATCTTCAGAACAGGCATTAGTATTAAGTGTTGGAGCTTTGAAATATGAGCAATATCTGATTACCTTCAGAAGCAGGTGATGTTAGCTTATTTTTATCATAAGTAACAGATTCTGTCTGCCTCTGTGTGTGAGTGCCTGTTTGGCCAAGCTTCTCTGGGGATAAAAAAATCAAACTGGTAATCTTTTTCCTTAGCAAGTGACTGCTGTAATGAGAAGTGACTGAAAAAAAATTGAAAATAGGCCTTGAAAATCTTTATAAAATAATAGGTAGATCACATGTAAAATCAAAAAGGGTTCTCTGAGTATGAGTGAAGACGAAAGCACCTTTCTTTCTCAATGCTGTTCTGCTTGGCTGTACCTCAGGGGTGCAATTCTACTATGCAGGTTCTAGGGAATTCTCCAGCCTATGATTTTCAGATTTATGGGGCATGAGACCCAATTCTCAGAAAAAAAAAAAAAAAAAAAAAAGTTCTGAAAGGTGATTCCAAGAGGAGAAATTAGTTTTCTTTGTGGGCAAATTCCTTTGCCTTCTTCCTGGAGTGTACTTACAGGCAACTTTTCAACTGTGCCCCAAAAAACTCTGGGTTTGGAAGGGTTTGGTGCTCTTGTCAGATATTCTTCCCAAAGATACCACATCCTGATCTGAAAAGGAAAGAAAAGGCCTATATCCAGAGTCTCTGGGGTTGCCTTGGTTGACTTTGGCTAACATCTATTCTGTTTTGGTGCTTTGGATGTTACTACTTGGAGATGTGCAAAACTTGAGGATACCAATGTATGTCTCCTCTTTTGAAGGACAGCTTACATCTCTGGCTATTATTCTTGTTTCTATCTGAATTCTGACTCCATCATGAGGATTTCCACACTATCTAGGAACTTGCTTTGGTTTTGACTACCATTTTTTTCCTTTTAACTGTCGAATAGGCTGGCTCCTTTCCTAAAGACAAATTATTCTCAGGACTGTGTCAAATTATAGAAGCAATGCAAAGTATATAACTGAAAGAATAGGTCATTATCCTATCAGTGAACAGATAATCAGATTAAATATGCCTATCTAGATATGTCTTTCTCTACTCCATTATTATTAAAAGTTCCAAGTAATAAACCCCATCTTATCATCTCATTATATGATGCAAATTTTATAAACAACTGACATTACTGTATCCACAGACATTATTCTGAATCAGTTAAAACACAAAGGAGCGCAGAGTAAGGATTCTGTCTTAGATCTGTAGACCACGTTTCAGGGCAGCCCCTTACTGGCTTGTGCAGCCCTTTTCCCTTGGGGACTGTGAGATGCAAAAGGAAGCTGCATCTCTGGGGGATGGTGCGTGGGTTTGTGATTCAGCTGGGAGAACGTGATGGCACATCTCTAGCCAGATGCTCTCAATTGGCTGATGATCTCAGCAGGTCCAAACAGTGTGTTGCATTGAAGGTCAGGTAACTTATTTACCCTAATATTAGTGATAAATGATTTAGGAAAACTAAGGACAGTCTTAAATCTTCATTTTAATCTGAAAGTTAAATGTTTTATTTCCCTGTAAGCTGAACAAGTCCTCTTCCTTAACCAAGGCCTTCCCTCAGACATCTGCCAGACTTCTGCCTGCTCCAGCCATCCTTAAAATCTTCTAAGTTTCGTGACTGTTTTGCAGCAATAGAGGACCAGTTTTCATTTCTGGTTCAGGTCCCCTCCTGAGCTTGCAGGATGTGGGGCAGGAGGCTGCAGAAAAGAAGCCAGCCACTGTCCTCAGTTTTGCTGTCACTGTGGAATGGCTTTCAGCTAGCTCATTCTGTGAAACAGAAATCACAAAGTTGCCCCTTGAATTCCTATGTGGTACCACACCAACACAGCGTGTTGTTGTGTACCACTGGGCCAGACTTGACTCAACTTGTATAATTGTAGTACCATGTAGCTTATCCTAAGTCTTGAAAGATTTCTTCAACAGCGGAGAGGCTAAGATCTCAAAACCACTATTACAAGATAGCAGCAAAAGAAAATATGACCTATCAAGTTACCAGATTAAAAATAAAACAAACTGTTATTTTCTAGAGCTTTTACTAATTGTCACTTCTCTGCAATGTTACACAACTCCCATGTGCAAATGGACTTACTGGCAAGTTTCTGTGTGTACATACCAGTGCCCTGGCTCTACTAAACCCCCTTATCTTAGCTTCACTAATTTGCCATGTCAAATTAGTGTGATGAAACAAATTCTAATTACACTGAAAGATCACTTAGAGCATTAGCACTGCTGCTGTGGTCTGTTCTTGTGCTGTCTTATTTGCATACTAATCCAATGTGCCTAGGTAGATGACAAAATGAAATTATTTCTAATATATTTAAAAGTTTTTCCTGGGAAGGTGCTGACTCAGCCTTGACAGATGTTCCCATAGGCAGATACCTGGAAGGAGGAAATACGAGTCACACTGCTTAACCTAAGTGAGGATGTCATTTTTCTCCTTTAACTTCCCAGCTTGTTTGTTTGGTCCATTGGGAAAACAGAAGTCATTTTTTCATTTTAAAGATAAGCCAAATAATGACATCAAGAACCAAAAAATAAAATTATTACCCCTGTTTGAGATTTAAGTTTGTAGCATCAAAACGCTAAAACCATAGAAAAAGTTATAATTAAAAAAAAATCTTTAAAAATGTCCTGCAAAGGAACAGTTGAGCAGAATTCCTAATGGTAGGAGTTACAGAATAAGAATGTGGGTTAATGTATCTGTAACTTCTTCCTTCTGTCTCGATGTGTTCAATGAGTTTATGCTTATAAATTAGTAAGTCGTTGTTTGTTTTCATGACCAAAAAGACTGATTTGTAAGTATGCCTGGCTGCAGAATTGATCTGCGTCTAGGTGCTCTAAATGTGCATTTACTCACTGAGGAAGAAAAACCAGAAAAACTATTGCAAAATTTAGGCTCAGAATATGGAACAACCCAAAAACATGACTCTCGGAGTTTGATTTCCTGCTGGCATTACAACTTCTATTCCACTGGAAATACAAAGCCCATGTTAATAGGTTTTGCTTCACATTTTAAAGCCATGGGATTGAGATACAGAATCCTGAAAAGAAGGAAAAGGCAATGTCTTATGATTTGTGGGTGGGCCTGCTAAAATAGTTTTCCCACTCGTCTTCACATGTGAATGATTTCTTGCCCTTTTTTATCACACCACCATGCACAGGCCTTGTCTGGAGATTTTCATGGGAGTTAGCAGGGCTATTGCTTGCTCTGTTCCTAATCATAATGGGCAAATTTATAGAAAAGTCTTGGCTTAGGTGAGATCTTCAGCATCTTGTTACAAAAGAAACAAGCTGCAATCCTTGTTCCACCAAGGTTCATGACAGAACTCTGAATGATTCAGATACGGCCAGGTTTAGTGTGGAGTACAGATAAAATGGGTGGAGATTGCTGCATATCTTGGTCACCCTGGAAAGCATTGGGAATGAAATGAGCTGACTAGGAGGTAAAAATGTTTGATGTCATGAATAGGTGTATATTTACTTAGGGTACTGTACACAGTCTGCAGTGTGCATGCTTAATAACCTAGGCTTATAGCTTTTTCCATATGAATGTTTATTGGAATAGAACAGGCAAGAGTTGCTTGTATTCATACCTGCAGAGAAACCATTATTTATTTGTGTGTAAGCGTGTCACATAACATACACAGAAAAAGAAACACTTCACAGTAGAAAAGTCATGGCATTTATTACAATTCAATAAAAAGTATCACAGAAATATTCATACACCAGAAAATTAACCCAGTGCCACAGTGCTCTGCTAGAAGAAGGGCACTTTTACTATCATAATGCCACAGAGGACGTTGGTCATAGGTGAGTAGTTGAGTCTGCAGGTAACTGAGAGAATTTTTGATGTGATTATGTAGTAGATGTACAGGAGATGACCTGTGTGTTGGATCACACGATGCACTGGTAAACTGGGACACGTAAAATAGATATTGTATTATATTTTCATTCTATTTTTTCAATTTTTTCATGAAATGCTAATTCTGCTACAGATCCATTATTTATGAAACTGAAAGGCTTTTTTTCCCCCTCAATGCTGGAGGGATTTTCCACATGTAAGTCCCATTTAGTGTTAATGGCAGATACCAGTATACAAGCTCCATTCACTGGGAGGAAAATAGTCTAGCACACCTAATTAACTAATACTGAATCTCTTGCATAGATAATATTTCCTATATACGTGGGTTTAGTATTCTGGTTAAAAGCACAGTCCAGCAAACAAACTCCAAGACTGCATATCTAGCTGAGAAATTCCATAGGAAAATTGCCTTTGTTTTATTGTTTAAATGTAGATAGTTCATTTCCTTTCTTCAAGAACAGTATAGCTTGTATGGTTCAGTCCCTTAGACTTATTTGTTTGTTACAATTTCACAGCAAAGCAGCAGCTTAGACATGGCACCCTATTGCTCTATAGGCAAGGTCCGGGGTCTGTACCTGGGCTTTCAGTAAGTAGGAAGGAGCAGCCCCTCAATGGATCAGTGTCAGAATCTCTGCATTGCCCTCACTGAGTGTTGGAAATGGCTCTATGTCCTAATTGCTACTCTGAGGACTGTAAAAATCTACCTGTTTTCATGAAAAGTATGGCTTCTCATGAGAAGTATTGCCATCAGCTTCTAAATTAGTGATATATCTTACCACTAAAGACTAGGTAGGTACCTACAGCAATGTTGTACTTTGATACTAAATCCTGTAAGATATTTCTGTCGGCGATCAAGGTACAGCCTTGCTTTCTTTTCTTTAAAGCAGCTTCCCTGATACCATCATATCTATATTTTTTCCTCTTTCTGAGGGCTAGGTACTGAAGCTAGCTGAAGAGCTGTCACTGTAGCTACAGTACTGTAGGTCAGCCAGAGAAAGAGCTGGTTTCACACGTAGTGACAGAAGACAGTTCAGCTTCTGGAACCAGGACAACATTCAACTTCCCTTTGCCCAGACCGTGCTCTTTGCGGAACACTGTAACAGAGGATGCAGACTTTCGTTATTAGGAAGAAAATTATGCAACAGCTACTAAGGTGTGAAAGTGGGTAGATGGGAATCTAATTTTCACCCATAAAGTGGATGAGGAAGAAAAAAAGAAGTGCAAGGTGTTTTGAGTTTGTTACATTAAAAACATAATGTGCTTATTTCCAGGGCACTAAAGTGTCCCAGGATGCTAAATATGGGCTTGTATAAGAAGAGCAAATTGAAATATTTTTGAAATTTACTTGGAGTTTGGGCTACTACAAAACTTCTTGGCTCAGTCCTCTCTCAATAGATTTACTATATCAGAGTTATGCTGTAATTGGTACCACGCTGACACATAATGTAAAGTGTTACCTACATTTAAAACTTGAAAATAGTATTTGAATTCCATATTCACAGGTAATAAGAGTTCATCTTCATGGTGGGGAAAATGAGTTTCAGAATGACAGCTCCTAACCTGGATATTTTTTTTCTTTCCAGTTCAGTTCATATGATTTTCTCAATATGGGCATTATTTTGCTATCCTTATTCAGGCAAAATCCTCTCTGAAGTTTGTGAATATCAACACAATGATGATAGCTATTGAGAAAGGCTTAGCATTATGAATGTATGTTTGTCTTTTAGTCTCCATATTACCAGTGCAAGCTTTATCAAAAATGCTGCAATAGTCCATGCTAATACCAGTAGCATTATGATACGTCTGTAGTTCCATGTAAAACATTTAATTTAAAAATAACAGTAATTGGCATTTCAACCTTCTCCTTCCCAAGGATTTCAGAGCACTTCCCAAAAGTTAGTTTATTAATTCTCACGATAGTTTATGAATTTTCACAACATCAAATATCTGTCAAGGCAAGTATATCTGGATGAGATACAAGCCCCTTTGGAGAACTTTCTGTCATAATATCATTGTGCTTTTGCACACGTTCCAATTTCTTTGGTGAATTTACAACAGAAAGTTCCACAACCCCCTGAAAAAGAGACTTTTTTTTCAGCCAGCTCTTCTCTTTACCCTTAGGTCATGTTAACTCTGAGCAACACGGTAAATCACAGGAATTTTGCTTTTGCAGTGTCTTGATTTGACATTTAAATTATTCTCCTGATTCAGATCTTCTGACAATCTGGCAATAAGGTTGACAGTTGAGTCCAGATTTACTTTTTCTGTGGCATTTGTGACAATCCCTGCATGAGTTCTGCTCTTTTAAAAACCAGATTTCTTCATGATCCTAGCCTGGCAGTCTGTATGGTGGGGATCTGTTTAAAGCTGGAGAAAGCACCTGGCAGAGGAGGGGGCAATCTTTCCGCAGTGCCTGCAGCAAAGCTTGGAAAGATAACCACATATATTCCCTCATGCTTTATTCTTTCCTTAGAAGCAAACATCTAAAGATGATGGACCACAATCTGATGTCTGTGGACAGACGGGGAAGGGGGGAGACATAGTTCTGATCTTTCTTATGCTAGAGAGGTGGGAAAGTATCAGTTTAGTCTGCATCTTCACAGATTACATGGCTTCAGAAGATGAGAAAAGGCCACTGTTGAGGGAGAGCAGAGATGAGAACTTTTCTTCCCTTCCTTCCCCTTGAGAGTTACCATTCTCGGCAGCTGGCAAGCAGCTGAGCTGTGTCCCTTCACAATTAGCTCATCAGGCATGGTAAGTATCTGACAATCTCACCTTCTTCATTGCATGAGTGAGTGATTAATGAATGAATGTGGTTTTTGCAGAGTAATTCAAAGCTGCAGTATAATCACTTTGATAAGATTAAGATCCTGTTTGACATTTTAATAAGAATAAAACAAGCATTTGCTTGCTAGGACATGATCAGGAAATATTGTGGTTGCAGATAAATCAATGCATAAGTTGCTTTTTAGAAACTTTAGAAAATGTTACTTGTATTTGAAATACCACATACTTTATGTCTGTGATCTGACTTCAGCAGTTATTTTGCAAGGTTTTCTAACTGTTTCTGTAGGTTGAAGAAAGACAGGAGAAGGTAGAAGCCATGCACAGAGCTAAGATTCGGAGAAAACCCCTCAGAAGAACCCACACTAAAGCCACTGTCTGCATACGTTGTTGCTGTGGCAGTGTTGTGTCTTTGATGTGTTAAGCACCAAATGAAACATCACTAGCTGATCAGGAAAAGGTATAATATTCATTTTGAGTGATACAATTTGGACTACTGTTACACAGCAAATGTTTATGTATTTTTCATAAATTATATTGGTGACAAAATTTAATTAGATGTAGCTGGAAAAGAATGCTTTAATTAAATTCACATTAACTAAAACTTTCATATTTTACATCAAAAATAGCTTTTAAAAAAATTGCGTAGAGTTGTTTCTGTGATTGTTCAACTTCTGTCATTCTCAGATTCACCTCTCTCCTACCAGTGAACACTAGATGATGACAAGGAAGGGTCTGAGTTGAAAATTCGTAAAGAATTTGACTTCAGAATGCTCACTTCAATTTAAAAATATTGGATATATGAGATTGAGGAGGTTGTGGATGTGCCAACACAGATTTATTGCCTGTTCTTGTGTGCATATTATTTTCTAGGTGTAGTAATAATGTGAGCCTTTAGACTTGCCTTGCTAATTATGGATGGGAAGGTAACTTGATGGTTGCCAAAAAGCATTGCAAGGCCTGTGTTCATATCCACTATCAAACCAGGTGATTTAATCATTTTAAATTCCCAAACTTTTACCAAAAATGACATCTCCCTGTCTTTAGATAATTGTTAAAGCAGGAAGGACCTAGGTATACTGCAATGAGTGATTTTTAACTAGGTCCTTTGTTCCTCCATCCATGAACGTCCATATGTGAAAAGGCAATTGGTTTCAAAGCACTGCTGCACATTTATTAGTGTTAAATATTATTTACAAAAGCCATGGGGAAGGTACTTGCATAGACTGTCCCAGCACCCCAAATGACACTTGTGTCTGTGGGAACCGAAGTGAGAGTAAAGATGAGTAATCATTTGATCTAAATAGGGACACAGCTGTATTTCTAATGGGATTCAGGCTTTCGAATGGCCAACTTCTTTCAGCCTGCCTTAGAGGAGCTGTGAACTTATCATTCGGGCATGTGCACATAAATACAGCAGCTGCCATTGCTGATGGCTTTGAAGCATTTTGCAGTCAACTGCCGGAGCTGGTGGCTCCATGCCAAATCATGATGTGATTCTGATCCTGAGAGATTTTCATGCAAGACTGGGGACAGAGGTCATGGATCATATGTAATGGGCTGACACGTATTAAGAAAGATTAATGAGTCTGGGCACAAATTAATTGTGTTCTTATCAGATAATCAGCAGGTCTTGCTAACACTTACTTTCAACATTATAAAAGAAGAATATGTGTTGGGGTCTCTTGTGGTCAGCTATAAGGAAACAGAGTTTTTAATGTTATTTAAATGAGACAAAATATCAGTCTGGCATAAAATCTTATCAAGGTAAGCTCAGATCAAGGCTATTTTTCCAAGTTCCATATTAACAGAGAAAGGAGCTGCAACAACTGTCTAGATTTATTATAGTGTCAGGAAGAAAACCAGGGTAGAGCAGAAATAAGCCAAAGATTGTTGTTTGCAACTGTGATCTGAGAAAAGTAAAGCAGCATGAGGGTGGTGATGGGGTACAAAAGATGCTGCGAAGAAAATCATGTTATGACCCACTAACTAGAAAATATTTTCTATTTTCATTCACTTAAGTGCTACTAAAATGTGAATCCAAAGAGGGATTCTGTTCTGTAGGATAGTTTCCTTTTAACAATCAGAACTTCTTGGATGCTCACTTCTTCCCCAAAAAACAAGAGTTGGGAATGCAAAGGCAACACAAATGTTAGGTTGCAGGATGAGTTACAGGACAGCTTCCCTGAAACCTTCATTTTGGTGGTAGATGGTTCCCTTCACTGTGTGTGGCACCTGTGAAAAATTCAGCTCTTGACTGTTCCTTGCATATGTTTTCACTGGCCTGAATTTGTGGAGGGACTCCAGAACTGTATGTTTATTTGTCATGCCTATTCTCCATTGCTTTTTCTCTTGTCCGGGCTTTTTTTTGTTTTTTAAAAATGAGATATATACTGTTGAGGTTGCTGATTTAAGCAGTAACAAGTCAGGAGATAATAGAAGCAGCAGGTTATTGTGTTTAAAATTTGTATCAAAGACCCTGCAAGTAGGCAATTAACATGTAGATTTTGAATGAGGGCATTTGCTCCTTTTTCAATGCTTTTTTAATGGAAACAGTCTGTAGCCTGGGATGAGTGCACTCAAATACTTGTGTCAGATTGCATAAACCTGAAAGAATTTCAATATAGTCCATGAGGTTACTTTGGATTTGAATCAGATTGGAACATTTTGGCAGTAATTGGTATTTTTCCAGATTTTCATGCAGTCATTTGTAGGAAGTGTTTAATCAAATATTCCAAATTCAAGCTATTTACAAACCAAAGCAGAATGTTCTAAATATATGAATGACAAGCAAAGGCATACGAAGATAGATAGGCACAATAGCAAACTTTCCAGCCACCTCAGCTACTAATATAAATGGGTTAAAAGACAGGCCTCAGTTAAAGCCACCCAGGGGCAGCTCTCCATCATAGGTTCTAGGATAATTCAATGGGAAAAGAACCAAAGGCCAATCCCCAATCCTTCCTGTGGGAATACTCCCAGGAATGTCAAGAACACATCCAAGAGAAGAATATGAATAGTGTTCACAATAAAACTTGACAGGAAAGTGGACATAGTTGTTCTTATTTTTCACCTGAGTTTAAGTCACTTGTCAAGGAAGAAAATATTTTTCTCTTTAGGGTTCTCAGCGAGTGCTTTACATGTAAACAAAAGGCAAGCTGTCCTTATTGAAAGAAATCCCATATATTTGAGCATGAGCATCATTTGGCTGAAGTGAATGAAGGTATATCTTTATCTGACAGAGCAATATTAGGATACTTAATGTTCAATGCCAGCAATGGTTTGGTACCACTTTGTGTGTGTGTGTATATATATATATATATATATATATATATATAAAAAGCCGCAAGCTGAAATTGTTCCATTTTTTAAGTATCATTTAGCCATGTCCTCCAAAAGAGACTCAGAGCTTGCCTTTCTCCTTCTTCTTTAAGCCTGAGAAGTAAATTACACCTGTGCAGTTTCTTAACCCAGTGAGTGGGATTTGGAGGGACCAGTCCTATGTCTGGATGTTACTGTTTAGCACAATTGTTCTGGAGTTTTAGCTAAAAGGTGTGGTAAAATGGCAAGTCCTAGGGTGATTCCTTCCCTCTCAGAGTCTGGTGTAACATACAACTCCTGTAGTATCTGGCAGATATGAATTTGTGGAGGAGCATAGGAAATGACAGAAAAATGAGTGAATAGAACAGCAACAGAATAGATGGAAGTATTAATTGACCAGTGAAACATCTGTGACACAGACCTTGATCTCTGTTTTTCCCAGTTATTCTTGTTTCTCTTTTCTACCTGCAGAAATTCACTAACTAGCATGTGAACACAGAAGCCTGTATGGCAAATATAAATTGACACAGTGCCACTGGAGCTAATAAAGCCTGGCTAGTTTACACTGGTTGAGGATCTGGCTCATTTTGTTTCAGTTCTTATTGTATACAGAAGCGAACCATGATTTAAATATAACGGGAATTTCTTCAGTTGTAATGAGCCCTTGTTTCTACATGTAGTACAGTGCATGGAAGTATTTTACCAGCCTGTCTTCCCCTCAAGAGAATGTCACTATATAGGTTTGATACAGTCAATAAGTTTATTTTTTTGTTTTGTAACATTGCCCACTTCGGGGTTTCATCACATTCACAGCAATTTTTTGAATTTTTATTCATAACAATGTGTAAGACCTTAGCTTTTCACTGCTGCTTGTTAGTGTACATTTTGGACAATGTTAACATCATTTCACATATTCAGGACAAGTGAGGAACTCGGTTTAAGTCCTTAGGAGAAGCTAAAAAGACTATTAACAAGCTGAGTCCATAAAAAACATCTGTTCCAGTCATGCTGCTGATTTTTTATTAGTCCTTCAAATCCATAGCAAAGATCTCTAGAGCAAGAAAAATGCTCTAGTGTGGAGTGCAATTTCCAATTTCTTAGCTAACCTGATTTTGTTGATTCATACATATGCATGATTCAGTGCTGTTCCTGAATACAAACAAAAAAAACCACCCTTTTGGGTTGTACTTTATTTATTTTCCTTGAAATGCCCTTGAAATTTCATTTGCTCAGTGAAACCAAACAAATAATTGCATACTAAAAGGAAAATGAAGAGTAGCAAGCTAAATAATTTGTAACATCAAATATTCCTCTGCTGTGGTTAACATTCTCAGTGAGGGGAAACAGTCAGCAATAAACAGCCCAATGTATCTTAAATGCAATAACTAATATCAATGTCAAATGCATGAAGTGAAAATACCTTAGGATATGCTTTCACAGTTCTGCTATATCGCTGCTAAATGGAATATGCTATATAACTATAATAGCAGTCATACTTGTCATATTTCTCCTGATCTCTGAGGAAAAATACCCATGTAGCCATTATGCAGCTTACATCTTTTTCTAGTCCAAGTCATATTTTTATGGGGGTGTTTATGGTGGTTTTTAAAAGTTTACACTCTGAAAGCAAACTTATCACAATTTGTGTATCATACAGACTATACCAAGTCACATTCCTGATAATTAGGGACATGCCGGTACTCTCTTGTTCACATCACTGCTAGCTGCTGTGTAGTAAATAACTAAAGATTACTTCTGATTCGGGCTATGTAATGCTCATCTGTATGAAAAGAAGCAAATAAACATCTTCTTTTAGGCAGAATTTTTAACAGTGACCCCATTAACCACAGTGGACAAAATTTATCACTGGTGTAACTCAAACAGTACCAGGGGAATAATAGCAGGGTTGAATTTGACCCATTTTAGTTAAAATTGCACTCATTTCCCTCAACACCCCAGGCAGAGACTTCATATGGTGATGAGCACTTTTCACCATGTTCCAAGTGTGAAATGTTGCTGAACGTAAAGTTTGTAAATTCAAATTGGCGGTTTTGAGTCAGTAGTTGTCAGTGAACATCCTGCTGAGAAAACAGTACCATTTGTGATTCCAGCACTTGTGTGGAAACCCCTTGCCAAAGGAGGCTGTAAGTCAGATCCTTCTTTGCTGGAAATGTCTTCTTTTGGGAGGGGAAGACTGAGTCTTTGGGTGCTGTCGCTGCAGACTGTGCAGTGCCATACTCTGGTCCCAAGAAACTTCACTAGCTGAAGGTAGGGTGCTAATTTCATCACAGTCTGTCCTTCTCTTGGCCTCTGCTTTGGTCCCAGCACAAAAATAGAAACTCCTGCTCTTTTTTTACTCTTATGTATACTGTGGTGGTGATATTTGCTCCGTTAAAAGGTGAAGAATTGCCTCGGTGGACAATGTGTTTTAATGGCATTCTGCGAGGAGAGAGGTCCTGATAGGCAGCAAACACCTTCACTTCATTGTTTTCCTTCCACCTTCCAAAAAAGCTGTAGCAGACATGGATCAGAATGTGACTTCCACATTCAGTGATGTAAACCATTCCCCCTATGCTTGCTATGCTCATTTCTAATTTGTTTTCCATATAGAAAGTCTCCTCTAACACTCTTGAAAGACTGTTTCTGTGCAGAAAAGTGGAATCAAATGCTTGTAAATTATTTTCCTTGGTTGATACAGGGAGGGCCATGAAGTTGTAGAGTAGCTGTACACACAGGCATAGGTAGCATGTTTGGTTGTCCCCTTAAGTATGGTTAAAAATTCTAGTCTATTAATTTCTGCTCTGTATGATTCAGCTAGTAGTAAGAAGAAATTATGCATTTAGAATGTATTTAGAAATGCCTTCTAAACAACTTAAGAAAGTTACAAACAGGAGCAGAGTGGGAAGGACAGAGAATGATGACTTATAGCTATAGATGTCTGTAAAACATAGAGGACTGACTCAATTAGTGGAATATTCAAAATAATGGTGGAGGATAAACCAACATTTATGTGTCATTAGACATGAAAGTCAGTGAAATATACTTCCAGAAGAAAATGCTGCAAGCTCTGCAATATTGAAGCTGACTGAAGGATCTTCTGAGGAACATTTCTATTGGCTGCTTCTGTTGAGGGGGTGGTTTGGAAGGTGGCTGGGAAAGGAGGTCACCAAAGACTAAGAAGTTGTTTAGGCTAATGAAATGTTTGAGAGATAACTAAGACCTTTGGATAGCTTGCTTTGTCTTCCTGGAAGGGTAAGGTTGAGAAAGCACATGACATTCTAGTCAACTTTGCAACTGAGTGTTTCTATGACTCTTTTTTTTCTTCCCCCCCTCCCCAGCCCTCTAGTCCGTGTAGGCTCCCTGTGCTCTGTGACTGTATAGAAGCATGTATAAAGAGGACTGTGGTGGACAACATAATAATATACTGGTAACCTCACTTAAGGCTACCTATTTATGCCTCACTGAGGCGTGTGCTTCATTTTCTGCCCAGCACTATTGTTCTTGTAAGCCTGCTTGCCGTAGTTCAATATAATGTTTGTTGCATCTGGCTAAAAAGTACCCAATAGACCCAACTGTTTCTCTTGTTGGAGATCTGTGAACTGCTTCCTGGCATGGTGTCAGCCTATGGAGTCCTTACGCAGCACATGGAAGCATCTGGAGAAATCACATTTTCATAATGTAGCAGCAATAAGGCATCATTTGTTCCACTTATATCAGATCCACTCTGCAAATCTGATAGGAAGATTTCTCCCTAGGGATCTCATCTTGCTTCCTTTACTTGTTCACTGAAGACCATGAGAACTACACAAGTGGGGTGAGCACTGTCTGACCCTTGGTAATTAAGATCACTTACCTTAATATGTTTGCTAGTTTGAACAGAAGAACCAAGCACAATGACTTAGGACATTTACAGGGCTGGTTTACTTCATGCATTAAATATTGGAAGACAATATGAAACAACCTTTTAACAATGATTCTTTTCTTGAGCCTATCCCGTTTCTTTATTAACAAATGACTATTTTTCTTTTCTCTAAGGTGCTCTTTGGGAAGCAGATGCAGCAGATGGAAAGAGTTGAATTGGTTAACTAATACCAGCTTTGGGAAACTTCTGTAAAGTGACCATGATGCACCGCCAGCATCATTACCCTTGGGTTCTACCTGAATGAAGTAAGTTGTATCCAAAACAGTAACAAATCCTTAGTTCCTAATAATAAATACAAACTTTGGGAAAAACTAATATATATGTCAATCTGAACTTTAAATTCCTGTGAAAAAAACTTGGCCTCAGAGCTTTGGAAAATAAATATTTTTGCCACGTGGCAATGGTTGTGAAGTAAATATGTCCCGCTGCTCTGATCTTACATCCTGTCACATTAATGTTTCAGAGCACTCAATATAAATATTAAAACTAATAGCTTCGCTCTTCAGCTATTACTCCATCATTCCCTGAAATCATCATAAAACATTCAAAGCCTTTTAGAACATTTACACACTTGAATCTGATGGTGGGGAAAGGAGACTAACAGAGCACAGCTCGCAAGCTTAAATAATAGTGGAAAGCTGTTTATGGAGTATGCTTTATTTATTCATCATTTCAAGTAAAGTTTCAGTTTTGATGGAGAGGAAAAAAAATCAAAGTATAGCTGTCAAGGGAGAAGGCTAAAGTATTGCTTTTCTATACTGTGGACTTGTGTAAAAAAATATGGAAAAAAGTTTGGGATTTTTTTTTTTTTAAAAAACAGTCCATGAGAATCTCAGTCCAAGGTCAATCAATCTTAGGACTGTGGGTACGTAAACAGCTAATGGATTGTAAAGACACATACCAGTGTTATGAATTTTTAATGAGCAACTCTTCAGCACAGACCCCTATAAATCAATGATGACTTATTGGCTGGATCAATTATGCAAACTTTAAAACATTTAATGACAGGTAATGAACAAGTCTCTCGAGTCCACCAGTCAACAGTGTTTTGCAGTTGTACTTACAACTGCTTCAGTGAAAAGTCTGCAGGAAGCCTTTCCTCAGAAATGATTTAAAATTAAACTCTTAAGGCTGTGGTAAAATGTTAGAGCATGGTTGTGTTTCTTTTTGTATATAACCTTAAATAAGTTGGCAAGTGAGCACAGTTGTTAATGTAGTCATAGGCATGTATATTATTTTTTTAACCAATGGTATGTTGTGACCTTGGGAAACCTGCTTTCCCAAACTTTATACTTCAGGTTTCCTGCAAGGTGGTGTAGATATAAATGGTGCAATTTTCAAAGGAAAAGAGGTTGTGCTTGTGTTAGCAGACTAAATAGTTCCTTCTTTATAATGCTTTATTTTGAAAGTTAAGATAGATGTCAAAAAAAAAAAAAAAGGGTTAGATGAGGGCAGTGATAGACTGTATTACAATTAATGAGCACAAGAGGACTGAAAGATGAGTGTAGGCTGAATAATACAAGACAGTTCTTATGGAATAACTGGTGGCATTATGGTGGTTTAATTGCTTATTAAAATTATTATCCAATGAAAGATGAAGGATTTTTTTGTGGATTTTTGAATTTAATAGTTTAAATTTTAAACATTAACCTTTCTAATGGGCAATTTAAGATAATTCTGCAGATTACAGGAAAGTTGTAAATTAAACATACCATTCAAGAACAAGAACAGGGATATAAGCCCCTGATCCAAGTACCACATTTCTGTTAACTTAGTGAAGGCTTTACTCAGCTTGACAGAGGCTTCCTGGCTGAATCAGTGAATTGAGTAAGCTCTCTTTATTGCCATTTGCTTTACTTTCCTAAAGACAACAAATATAAAAGCTTGGAAGACAGTTTAATCTTTGGTCTGAAGAACCAAAGTTTAAGTGTTTTGTAAAAATGGTAGAATTATTGTATTTAAAAAAAAAAAAATGTTATCCTCACCTGTATTCTTTACAAGGAACCTGTGGTCAGAAAGCCTCCGATTATGCTGTGACAATATATCTGAATCCCTAGCTGTTTAAACTCACCGGTAAGGTCCTACCTCTTACATGATTGCTGCCAACAGTGATTCATGAGAAGTCCTGTGCTACCACAAATCTAGTACCACCAAAATGGGCTGAATAGCACCTTGCTCTGAAAGTTGCTCTCTCAATGCCAAGTGAGGTTTGATGTGAATAGGTGGATACGAGACACAGCAAGAAGAGCATGTTTGGTTTTTTTCATGTCATGCTCAAAGTTCGGGATGTAACACACAAGGCACATGCAATCATGAGAGTAAATAGACTGAAGAGTCATCCAGGGATCCGTAGCAGTTAAAAAAAACCTATTCTGAACACAATTTACAATCTGAACACAAATTAACATTTTTTGCCTAGTATTTATTACTGTTTCACTTGTGCTGATGGATGAAGTACAGATGTGCCACTACCAGACTGAAAAGTTGTCTCATTTCACCGTTCCCTGAGTGCCTCTGTGTCCTCATATGAAAATATTTTTTTGAACAGTAAGATCAGTACCTGATGGCAAATAAAGTTTCCTTCTTTCTCCAACCCAAGAGAAAATGCACAACAACAAAGCTTTGCTGAAATGTTCTTTTTATACTGCTATGGATGCAACTAGCTTTTTAAGCAGTATCTAAGTGGTGTCAGGAAATATTAATAAAACTCTGCAGCCTTCTGGTGAAGTGAGGAGTGGCCCAAATGTTGGTTAGCACTTTCTTTTTCAAGTGGGAAATGGAGAGATTGCTCCTGGTGGTTAAGGAGCTCACTGAGAAATATGTTTGCTGTGGTCAACCTTTTATTCTGCCATCTGATATGCGGGCAAAACAGGGTATTTAAACAATAGCAGGAAAGTCTTGAAATTCGTGATCTTATTTCTTTAGACTTTTTAGCTTCTTATTGAGACTGACGTTACACTGCTGTCATTTTTCTGTGTCACAAGTTGTATCAGTATCTCCAGCAGCTTCAATATACCCTGTGTGGAAGTTCTCCATTTTTATCTGTCAAAACTATCAGTCATTCTCCATTTTCTATATTTAGGCTGTATTCCTAATTTACCAGATTCCTGGTAAATCTCTTTGGCTGTAAGCATCATTTCTACCTGCACTTGCAAGTATGATGCCAGCTGACACTAGGAGAAAAAGATTTTAATGTTATTACCTATGAAACTGTGGACAGATCATATTTGTTTCAAGGATGAACTTAGTGCAGAGGAATGATGCACCTTTTAATGTAGATATCTTGGCTGGACGGCTTTTTTTAGGAGCATGCTCAATGGAGAGAAGTAGGAGTTAGGTTGACAAGCGAGTTGCTTGCCGCTGAAAGGAGAAAATACCCATCCCTACCTCCTTCCAACTGTGTCCGAGAGAAGGAAGTTACCTTTCTGATGCTATTTTACTTAACAGGTTTCTACACATGAAGAAGAAATGGGCACAGCTGGACTGGTAGGTTTCTGCAAATGAGCTAAAGAGTCAACAGTGACTTTATTATTTTTTGTTGTTGTTTTGTTTTAACTTGTCAAATTAGAGCCACCAATTTAGAGGAAGAGCTGCAGCAGGTGGTGGAAGAAGGGAAAAACAATGCTGACTTGATGTGTTGATCCTTCTGGTTGCTTTCATTTGACTTTCCCTGATAACAACTGAGTTTTTATCAGGTCTTTTTATATTGTTTTCTTCCTGACTGACACTCTCAGGTTATTCTAAAACCTTGGATCAAGTGAGGTAGCTAAGTTGTAGTAAGTGGATTCTTTCGTGTTGGAAATTCATTGTCAAATTTGCTACATAAAACAACTCCTCATTTCACAGAAGAAGTAACACCATCTCTTTCAACATCTTGTTTTAGGCTTCTCAGAGTATTTCCTAAAAGGCTGGTGGACAAGATAATTTGATTGACACCAACCCAGTTTTTCCTGACATCCCATGCACATGCAAAATCTGACAGCTGCCTTCCAAACATCTCCACGCCTCTGAAGTTTCAGTAAATGCTTCTTCTGGGCCCATCTATTCTCTACGTTGCAACAATGGTGGCCAAAACCCACAGAGCTGGCATGCCCTGACTGAAAGTGTTTTCTCTTGTGTAATATAGCCATGAGTGAGTTATTGGAAGGGACCTGCACAGAAAAGTCTGCGGGTGACACATCTGTAAGTATATTATGTCTGTCTGCTAATCACAGAGAGGTTTTTCCATTGAACTATGTAGTAAAATAACCAAAATGCCTTAGGTTTATGTTTCTGTAGCACATTGGGGATTCTCTGTCTGCACTATGGGCTAGTAAACCAAATACTGGTGATGCGAGACACAAAAGAATTCACAGAAAAGTCAGTATCATTATGAGGACAAAACTAGCTCCTGTGACAAAAAAGCAAGTCACAGTTACCTGTCAGTTGCTTAGGCAGTACCAAGCTTCTGTGTGTTTATTTCAATTATTCAGTCATTTTGTTTGGTCTTGCCAAAGTAGCCTAATTAATAATGGGAAGTTTTCTAGAGCTTTGGGTAAATAGGGACAGATAAAGTTGCATAACATTGGGCTAACAGTCAAAACAAATTGAATTCCAATCCAATTTCTGTTTGGAGAAAATGGGGTTTAGTTTTTAAGTTAAAAAACATTAATAATTTTCACTTGTATTTTTTTATTCATATTCACACCTTGTGATTTCAGCTGAGATAGGAAAGAGAAAGTAGATAAATAAATACATAAAGTGTTTGTGGGAGACCTCTCTGGCAATATTTTTTGCCCACCTCAATCAAAGTATTGGAAATCTTATGAGAGAAGGATGGAAAGCAAATGTTCTTGAGTGATTTGCAGCTCAATTTTCAAAGCAGCGAGCTACAGATAAGACTATTTTGCTTGCAGTCAGATGTGTATCTGAACTGAAGTGGAATGCTATGCCAATATAAAGATGTTTATTTGCATATGCTTTTTTTGTTTTTAAAGTTTTCTCTGGGAGTTTATTTCTGAAGTTAGTGACTTCCTGGTAAATCACATTCTTTCCTTGCACTAAGCTGGGAAGCAATCAAGTCTCCAGTGCTTAATTTGGCAATATGTTTATTTTGCCTTTTTGAAAACACATTTTTGTACTTTATCTACTTCAAAAGGGAGTACATTAAAGAAAGGGACAGGAGATGATGACTGTACTTCAGAAAAGAAACAGTCGTGGAGTTACAAGAATTTATTGAGGTCAATGTTGACAAAAATTTGATAGAGTTTCTTGAATAGTCTACTGATTTTTCAGTATATTTTTTCTGGTTCTCTAATGAAATTACTGTCACCCTTTTCTGAATGTGATATGTGCTCTCTATCTTTCTGTGTGTGCTCTCTATCTTTCTTTTCATCAGGACACTGTTAATCTCACTTCTCCCCTCTTTTAGCAGGTTTCAAAAGTACATCTTTGACACAGCCTTTTGCTGATGTGCACATGTATCTCCTGATCTCATTGTATATTGCCAAATTAAAAAACTAAGGAAGCCAAGCTGAGAGAGGAAAAAATTGCAATAGCAGAAATTCTTTTTCTCTAACTTTCCCACCGATTGCTTTTTTTTAAATATGGTTGTTACAATTAAATGAATTTGACATAGGAAGTTCCTAGTACACAAGGCTTACATTACAAAACTCAGGTGTTTTGGTATCACCTTGCTAATAGATGCATCATCTTTTATTTGCAGCACTCTTAGCCTTGTAGACAACTTCTCTCCCACTCCCTTCACAGTGCCAAGGGTTGCAAGTCCCATTATTAGATATTACGAAGTTTCTGCAGTCCTTCTCCGGCCTGTATCAGTCTTTCTGTTATTTCTCCTCTGTGCTGGAATCTGCTCTGGCCTGTCTGTGAGCTAACTACTTGCATGCAGCCTTACATTGCTTTTCTCTTAACTCCCCAATTCAGCTTTACCACTTGGGGGAACTGATGCTTCAGAACTAGTAGTTCTCCAGCCAGCACAGGGACATGTATTGAAGAAGAGCTTGTCTGTGAACTCCCTAGAGCATTACAGGGGTTCATAGACTTTCAGTCCCATAGTCAGGCAGTGATCTGCCATGTTCCTTTGCCATTAGCTGCATATTTGCAGACATGTTGGCCATTGCGAGAGATGACTCTCACTATCAATGCCTACTTCCTAAGCACTTTCAGTTATTAGACTACATGTCTCCTTGATTTAATAATGGGTAAAGCATCCATCCCAGCACACTACTAGGATTTCAGTCTCATTCAATTGGGACTGGTCTTGCTTATTGTTACCCTGATGGCTTTCAGGCCTAGACTGTTCCTGGATGTCTATATACAAAAACCCGTGGTTCTGAACTTGAGTCCTGGGGTCAAAGTTCAGTTGCTCTGGTAAGATTCCATCATGGGGGCATCCTGGAGCACATGGAGCATTTGAGATCTTAGTGCTAGTCCTGTTCTACTTCAAGCCACCACTGTTTTAGCCAATATAAAACTTTGGGAGTTATACCTCATGTGCAGCCGAGTAGACCATCCAGGGATTCCGTTTTCCCCAGCATGCCTTGTGTATCACTGCATCCCCATAGACACATCTATAGCTCTTCAGGAGGTGACTGTGTGGTATAAGGTATATGAGATGAAAAATGTGTTAAGCTTGCTGTCACTCAGAGCAGTGGTGCTATAACCATTAGCTCTTCTGATGTGGAGCATGATAAATACCTGGCTGCTAGTGCTGTGTGATTTTGGTGTTCATATTTATGATGACTCCTGTGTTTTGGCTGGTATTTCATAGTTGCATAAACGTGAGTGTTCCACATGGCTCCTTACTTATATGAGGACAGCTTTATCCTGGCTTGGGAGAGGGTTAAAAGGGAAGAATAGTATCTCAGAAAAGGCAGGACTGGAAAAAGGATGTGTAAAAACACATTTACCATAAGGTCAAACAGTCTTCTGCAGATGAAACTTCAATCCTTTTATTACTCAAGGTGGGATTTTGGTTGTCTTTCTTGAATTCTGTAATTCATTGTGTCTCATTAAACAACTTAAATCAGGAAAACTAATCCTTGAATAACTTAATGTCTGAGTAATTGCAAACACTGATTTTTTTTCAAACACCTCTGTGAGGTGAATAGATAATGTAAGCCTCATCTCATGCTCTACTACTGAGACTTCATGTTCAAGAGTGTCTACAAATTTTTTTGGTGCCCAGGAATGCCTTGGCTCGCTGTGTCTGAGAGACTATCTAATCTTGAAACAGGGGTGTAATGACCAATGTGTATTCACAAAGGGTGACACTGTGGTCTGGCCCTTTCCCAGCAAAACAGCCATTACAGTCAATTTGTGCAAAGATCAGCTGTATTCTGAGTGCACAGGGGACACAGGTTCTCAGAAGACCTGGTTTATCTGTGCATAGTGCAAGAACCTAAGTAAGTCCATCCCTGAAGAAAGAAGGCCACCAAAATGAGTTGCAGGTTGGTTGCATTGTTCTAATGAGTTATCTTGCTGAGCGACCACTCTGTTAGCACAGATTTTGAAAAAAAAAAGAAAAAGAAAAAAAGATCCATTTTTGACAAAAAAATCGCTCAGTGACAAAGGCATCTCAACATAACACATCTTGGTAAACTAATGTCCTTCACCGTTTAAAGTATGCTTCTTTTTTCAAACTGGAATTCATCTAGCTTTTTCTGGATACTAGTTTTGGTATAACTTCCTCCATCAGAGAGCTGTATTTCAAATATTATTGT
Organism: Falco rusticolus; assembly: GCF_015220075.1. NCBI lineage: Eukaryota > Metazoa > Chordata > Aves > Falconiformes > Falconidae > Falco > Falco rusticolus. Next base: position 18,252,787 of record NC_051197.1, read on the forward strand.
TTTTCTAGATCATTACTAGCACCTGATGCACTTTTAAGAACTGTGCAAGCACACAGTATGATCCAGAAGTGTATCAATGGAAGCTATACTTTTCCTCTTTAAGGAAGGAGGAAAATGTCCAGCTTTTTGATATCCTTCTTGAAAAGTAGTCACCATAGCTAGGCAGTACATATGACCAGTGACTTCATCAAAGCCATAGCTACTTTTGAGCATAATAAAATAATTCCTTATCCCTTAAGACTGTTACAATCAGGCTAACTGTAACAGAAACACACCACTGAATCATGGCAGGGAAATAAACCTCATGGAGAAATAGGCTGGAGCATTTTAACAACCTGTGCTCCCATCAATATCTTCCATACATAGTATATACAGAGCCTGGAGTCCTCTCAGTGCAGGTGACTAAATAAGCATGTCTTCTCAGAAGATGGCTCCAGGAGGGAGTAAATACGGTGTTCACTTCTTGTTTAGCAGTCAAGGGAAACGGCAGTGGCCACCCCCTTGAAGGTGAGTCTGCTGAGCTGCAAGAATAGAAAAGACATGGAGTCAGAAGGAACGCAAGCAAAGGAGGTTGACTACCTGAGAAGTTAGACTACTTAGTGGGAGGGGGAAGAAAACAGGATAGGTTTTTGTATTAAGTAACTTCTCAATAAAAGGATTCCACAGTGAAACTCTGGATTAAGTTTTGCTGTTTTGAAAATGCGCCTGAAGTAGTAATACACATTTCCCATCTTGTAACCAGGGATGCAGTAGTTTCCCTGAAACAGGTCATATGCTGGAGTTGTGCAGTCTGAGCACTGGAAAGCAGTCCTACTGCTGCCATTCCTGCAAGGCAGAAGTGAGAAAAACGTTGTTCATTCAGGCTCTTTGGGCTATGGCTTTTAATTCCAAAGCACTGAATCAGGATACTTGTTAATGAAGAAATGTTGATACATATGTTCAATTAACAGCCTGGTAAGACAAAACATGAAACCTTTCTTCTTGTTTATTCTTAATGCATTAAACCAGCAGGATGCAGTGTGCCTGAGGAAGAAGGCAGAGTCTGCTCTGAGGGGCCTGCAGTGCTGAGACCTGTTCCTGCAATAGTCCATGTTTATTCGTTAAATGGAGAAATACTCCCTGTGTCAGAGATATTATCTGCATTAGTCATCAGTACATGCAATAAGTGTTTGAACAGTCAGGCCATCAGGAGAGGATCTCGAGTGGAGATTTGGGGGAGAGCTACTTTCTTTACATTGGCTCTATGAGATTAACTTCCTCTGAATTCAAATCTAACATTAATGATAATCTGCTCTCTAATAATGTGTTGACCTCAGTCTCATTTTGATTTATGTTTTATTTTTCATTTCTGTATCTCAGGTCAGTGATGACAATACAGCTTTATTTCTCATTCCATTGACTTGCTGAATTGTTCCTACAACAGTATCAGTTTCCAAAGGATGTTTCTTTAGCATCTAAGGTCAGGCAGGTTTGGGTACTTTCAGCCTAGTGTGGATGGAGATTTTGGTGGCAATTAGTTTAGGAAGAAAGGCAAAGCAGAGCAAAATGCAGATGTGAGATACACTAAGCATGCAAGACTCAGAAATTGTAGAATACAACACAGATGAGTACTGGTAATTTCTGCAGGAAAGGTCTGCACAGCAAAATGTCCATCTGTGCAAAGAACCACTAGCTAGCTCTGAATGACTTTTGCTGCAGGTCCAGTGTCTCTGAATGGCTCTTGCTCTGCCTGGCCTAATAAGGCTGCCCTTGATCAGCTGGGAGACTTACCCAGCACCATCCCCGTCCTTGGGTCAGTGCTTTTTCAGTATCTCTGTACATCCTCTACTGTGCTGTGTAGACATACTCCTGGTGATCCACCTGTCAATGCTGATGTTGATTTAGGGACAAGGGATCATCTCTTGCATATGAAGCCCAGAGGCTGACTTCTGCATTTGTGGCTATGACTGACTCGCATGAGCCTGACTCATGCTCTGCCTGGAGAAACTGCTCTGATCTATCTAGGTTAAAATGTCCTTTCTTCTTTTTAAATTGATATTTTGTGCCATATTTCCAGGTTTGGTCACTCTTGCAGAAGTTCATTTATACTGTTCAGAGGGATTTTTTTTAATCTTTGGTGAATCAAAATTTTTGAAAAAACCCTTCACTCAAGGTTGACTGAAAAATTCTGTCTGACTTAAAGCAATATATTTGTCCTTTGTTTTTATAGGGTTTGAAACATTTTTTCCTTTTTAATATAATTGAACTACATCCTATAATAGTATGATATATTTCTAAGACTGGTTCTTTTTATAGGTTTTTTTCTCCCAGTAAAAATAATTCACTGAGATAGGATTGTTTTTCTACATCACTATGGTTTTGTAATACTATAGGCAAGTCACTTTCATCAGTAAGTTCGTCCTTATGCCAAACAAGGGTAATATTCCACAGCTGAAGAATGTGATGAGCTTTAATTCATTGATAGCTGTAGCATGTTTCAGAAATCTGTCACATTCCCAGGAATATTCTCAATCTCAATATCTGCAGGGGAATATTCAGAGTTAACACTAAAGGACACTAAAGAAGAACAAAATTTTGTGTTGACAATAAAGGCTAAGTGCATGGCACTCTCTGCCAATGCTTTAATTTCACAAATCCTTGTCTGGAGACCTTTCTGGTTCTAAATTTCTGAAGGATGACTAGGATTTTAGCTGACTGACTTCTATTTGACTTTAATGGGAGATCTGCATTTTAAAACACCATGCAATACTTTGAAAAGTTACTCATAATGTCCAGACTAGCATTATTTTAAATCTGTCCTTGGGAATGGCAAATGATGTTATTAATATTCAGTTGTTGCAAGATGGATTCAAACAAGGGGGGATGGGAGATGTTCTTTGGCATGGTTCTTAGCTGTTAAGAAAGTAATAAACCTTCCTTGTCTCTGATTTTATAACGGACAATAACCATTAACTGATCAACAGAAGAAATGTCAGGTGTGGAATCAATGCTGATAGAAAAATATTTCATCTGTTTACATTTACGAAGGATCACTGATAAAACCTTTGATCCCATTAAGGATATAAACTCTTCACATATAGTCGATGACAAGTCTGATGAGCTAGCTGAGCTCCACCAGCCTCGCTGTGCTTAGTGAATGTTCAGCTAAAAAGGGATCAAATTGACTCATGAATTTCAAGATTCCTAGGAAATTACCATTGTGAGGTGACCCAGTTTTTTGATTAGTGTCATGAAAAGACAGGTCTCACTGAGAAATAAACGTAATAATGTCAACCATGTGCTTAAGTTCTTCTCTCCGTTATACACATTCGCTTTCAAATTGTTTTGTCATTTTAGCATAAACTGTATCACTTGCTTTCATCTGAGAAACACAAGCTTAGCATAGTTCTGTGCAGAAATCAAAGATGAGCATGGAAAAAAGGCCCCTCTTTGCCTATTGAATCATTGATCAGACAAGCACAGCAGATATTTGCATGGATCTTTAGTAGTTAGGTCTCAGTAGCTGCCTTAGATAATTGTTGGAAGGGAAAGAAGAAAAGAACAGCAAACTTGGATATTTCATCCATCTGTTTTTTCAAGTAATTGCAGACCTTACAGGTTGCCCTCTTGCATCTGTCCTTCTTCAAGCACAGGGTGGGTCATCAATTGACACTGTTATTAATACTGTTATTACTTTGTAACCATCTAGTTTAAACCAGGAGCAAGAAATCATGAACTGCCTTTTCTTGTTAACAAATGTGCATGTTGAGGGGGAATCGGCTGGCAGGGCCAGGAGGAGATTGAGAAGGAGAGTGAGAGGCAAAGCAAAGGTTCATAAATGCCATTAAATCTGAATTGCAGTGGGACTGTTTCACACTGTGTTATTCTCTTGTCAGAAGGCTATTTGACTGAGTTGGAAAATACGCATGCCAATACTATGAACTCTAAAAGATTTAAGAAGTCTTCACAGTGACCAGCCTATGGTCAGTCACTGGCTGTTAGTTGGAACCATAGTGTTCCCACCTTCCTATGTCACTGAGGGCTTATCAGCCTCATGCAATTGTTGGGATGCAACCATTCCTACCTCCATTTCTTTCCTCATATCTGTGTCATTTTTTGATCATCTCTTCCAGTGTTTTCAGCAATTCCAGATCACTTTTCTCTGTTTCCATTTCCCTGTACAGGTGCAGAGAACTTTCTGTGCTGCAAAGAAGCCCACAGCACAACCAAAGGATGGGAGGAAAACTGCCTCTACAAGGACAGCATTAGTTCTTTCCCCTCCCTACTGGATATCCTGGGTGCTCACCTCAGGAATCGTGACAGCTCAGTGGAGAAGAGCCAGTGAGTATGGCCAGATAAAGCAAAGGAGATTTGCCTTATTAAGAGCTAGGTGGGAAAGTCCTCCTTGGCTCATGGGTTTATGATCATCACAGATAGCTTTACTGCAAAACCAGAAGTAACATGATTTTGTATTTTTCTGTTAGGATGACTTAAAAGTCAGCTGAATTGTAAAAAGGGGAAGAAAATTTGTCTAGGTTTGGTAAATGAAAACAAAAAGAGAGAATGTAATAATGTACAGTCTGAGTTCTTCCTCAGTGTGGCAGCAGCATCTGTTAAAAAATGCAGGACACTCAAAAGTGGCAAGGAGCTCTGAAACCCTGGTTGAGCTGCAAAACTGGGCTGTATCAGAGGTGATGGCTTCAGCCTGTTAGGATAAAATTTCCCATTAAGTACTGAAATACCAGTGCCTGTGGACTCTGGTTTCTTTCCCTTCTCCCTTTCCTCTGCTTTTTCTCCAGTGCTTGCCAGTTATATTAAAAACTAATGCTCGGTCCTCTGAGGTACCTGTTGGCTTTGACTGGTGTTACAAGCCACCTGGTGATGGGCTGTAGTAGAAAAAGCAGTTGCCACTGGAGGTGAACACAAGGCGAGATAAAAACTGAATAAAAATTTGGCATTGTTCTTTGCAAACTGTACATTCAAGTCCAAGGTGTGAACAGCATAACCTTCAAATAATAAATGTGCAGACAAATCTTTCGGATGCACTGTGAGAGCTATTTTGGAAGACATAACTGCAAGCTGCGTGAGTTAGATGTAATGATTGCATAGATGTGGACTGCTCCAGCTACATGTCTTTTTGAAACCAAAGCAGAGCATTTCATGAAGAGCACTGTTGGGTTTTCACTGCCTAAGTTAATTTTGTGTTCTGAGGCTGTCCCAATCTCTCAGCTCACAGGGAGTACATCAGGAAGAGTATTTAGTTCTTCCTATGCACATGCTTTTGGTGGAGGTTTTCTCTTTTTGTCTTAGAGAAATGAAGAAGCTCATTTCTGTATGGTGTAATCTGGGTGACAGAGGTCAAGGTAGGAGGGAAGGAACTCCAAAAGAAATAACACCCTCTTCATAATAACCATTAGCCAGGTAGGCTCAGCTACCACTGGTGCAAATAATCTCAGCTGGTTAAACTGCCTACATTTCTCTTTTAAGTTAACAGTAGAATAGCCAAGTAGAAATCATTCCCCAGATGTTACAAGTGCTCTGAAATCTGTTTGAAACTATCTAAATACTTTACACTTCTTATAAATTCATATCTTCATCCCAGAAGAGGATCCTGTGCGCTCACCATGGACTAATAAACATTTAGAAAAGTTAAATTACTTAGAGATATTGCAGTATCATACAAATATGTGTAAAGTGCAGACAGTCCCCAGCATAAAACCCAACCTGCAAAGGTCTTTATCTATTTAATTGCATTTTGGTTCACCCGTTTAATAAAGGATTATTTTTTAACCTCTCCAGTTCCAAACAGAACTTCAGATTCTATTATAACAAAGTGGAGGAAATCTTAAACCAGGGGCATTTAGTCCCCTGCGGAGTGAGAGAGATTGAAAAGGAAAATGGATTTACTGCTTCTAGATCAGTTTGTAGGCAATTTGTGTTTGAATTCCCCTGAAATCAATTTCTGCATAATATTAGTGGTCTGAAATGATGCAAAATCGTATTGGAAACCAGCCTCCTTTTGCAGCACGGAGAAGTCTTCTGCCTGAGTCCTTGTTATTCATCTGTTTTCCCTTCATTTATTCTTTCACGTTGCGCTCTGCCTTCTGACGACTGCAGCATGAACCGGAAGTGGGAAGGAGCCAGCGGTTTCTCTGCTGCCAGTGTGCTTCATACATTTGTGAAGAAACAGACCCACATCATAAAACCAACTGAAAGCCACCAAGGTACCTCTCTAAAAAATGTAATGGACTGTACTGAAAGCCTAACTTTGACTGATGTGAGGTTTGGGACTTTATCCAGGTAAGAATTCATGCAGCAATGAGCACAGATAAGGCAGATGACCCAGAGTAGGGCCAAACTGTTTACCAGCAGATGTGTTTTTGAAAATCTTCCTTAACTGGTCATGGCAGCGGAAAATACCCTGCTGTTAAACGCATCTGCAATCCACTGCGCTCCCAATCCACCTACAAAAATTCTGACCTTTAAAGAAATGATGGAGAAGCTGGTGATTTTTTCCATGGCATTGAAGCTCAGTCTATTTTAGGCTCGAAGGCAATTGCAGCCCTTTTTGCTCCCTATTTCACATCACTTTTAAGTCTTGTTCTGGCCACTATGAACCCTTCAGCACTTCTCCCTGTGCAATCACTCGAGTCAAGATCTGTGATTTGTGATTTGCAGATGACATGTACATTTCTTGGCTGATGGCTGTTAAAGCAGTTTGCAAACCTAAGGCAATAAACTGCAGGGATGCAGTTGGAGCTCTCTATTGCCACAGTAAATTGCCATTCTCATGCAAATTAATAAGAAGTTTCTCATTAGTAAGATTGAAAATAAACTGCTGTACCTTTCCGATGTTTTGAATTTCTGCATTAATGTTCTAATGAAATAGTTTTGTCAATTTTCCTTACCTACCTTCTATAGATGGGAATATCATATTTAACTAGTCTGCGTGTCAAAAACTTGCTGTATAGGAAAAAGAAAAAAATGAACAGTTTCTGCATTCACCAACTTTAAGACGTTTAATCCCTTCAGTATGGAAATCTGTTACTTAAAAGATACCTAAAAAGAAAACCTGCTGGATTTTGTTTTAAGTGACACTATAAATGTACAAACAAAATGTAATCTTAAACAGAAAATAATATGATTACCATCAGAAGGATTACTGTGGTTCATTGTTCAGAGAGCAGGAAACACAAAATGATTGTTTCAAATACTCAGTCTTAGCTTGCAAAAAAACAAATGTATTGAAGTGCTTCAGTCTTAATATGCAGCCTAAAGTCTACATATTGTATAAATTCCTAATCCTGTCGAAATGCAGGTCTGAAGATTAGCAGAATGTATAATAAATGTGTCTATGTCATTACACATAAAAATAGTATTGCTAAATCAAGTGTGGCCCTTTATAAATGTAAAAAAGCCCAACTTAAGCAGATTTGCACTTTATAATTCTACAGCTCTGAGGAGAAAAAAGCAAGATTGACTGAAACAGATTCCCCATTTCTCTGATATAAATCAGTTTGTCTGCACACACACAAAAAAGCCATTGGCACAGATTTCTTTAACAAATACCTTAATATTTATTGAAATTTCTTGTACATTTAATTATTAATGTCAGCAATATTACAGTATTTCTATGAGGTTGCTATTACTGACCCTGTACCTGTTGGGTTTTTTTCCCCCTCATATTATTTTCTTTACAACCATGAAAGCATAACACTTACCAATTATTTTGTGTGATAGAGTCAAAAAGACTTATGGTTTCGTTGTCTGTCACTCGGTCTCTTATTTGTCAGCATTTCAGGGCTTGACTGACTGTCATCCTACAAAATATTGTTTAGTTTAATCATTTTATAGTTAGTGCATTTGATACATTAATGATAAATGTATACAGAACTACTATTTCTTAATGATTGAAATGAGTCTTGTAGAAATGTTCGATGAAGCCAGAAGAAAATACAAACCACGTATACAGTTCTTTGTTCAGCAGTAGATACTGCCTAGACACAGTAGTGCTACCCTTATAAGGTGTGGTGATTTGGACTTTTAAGGTAGAATATTACAGGCACATTCCTATGCAAAGGAACATTCATTATATTAATCCTTTTCCCTTAACAAGGTAGAATAACTAGAATAATAGAGAAAGGTCAAATCACAAACCGGCTCTGTTGTATATATTATAAATATGAAGAATGTTAGGAATAATGTATGAACCTGCTCCTTTTACTGAACTGTGATACTTTTGCATGGCCTAAAATGGAAAATAAGTCAATAATCATCTTGTGGGTGGAAAAATTGTTTTCAGACAGTCTTTTTCCTCCCACACCTTTTAAATAAACCAGCCAACCAGAGAACTCCGAATGACTGAAGTCAGTCGAAAGCTGCAAGATGCAGCACTATTGAACTCAGTAGTAGAAGTCTCACTGACTTCAATAGAGGCAAATTCCTCCCCAACATTTTCAAAGGTGCCTGGAGGGTGTGTGTCACCAACTTAAGGAATTTTAAGGAGGTATTTCACACTGCTTGAAAATCTTATCTTTCAGACATGTCTTACCCAAATGCTGAGATGTAAAAATAGCTGGTATAACAAGCATTAAAATAGGGCAGCTCCTTTCCTTAATGATTAAAATAGCTCTGATCCACCTTTTGTGATCAGCTGGCACGTTGTACCGGTTTTGCACGTTCTTAAGTGTACTGATCCAGATTCTGAAGGTCTTACATGCACAGCAACCCTCCAGTCATTGAGGACAGTGGGAGCTCTGCTAGAGTCAAGCCCTCAGGACTAGGCATAGAATTTCCTCTTAGGCTCATTGTTTCTTTCATTTGAAGGACTAAAAATGGCCAAAAGAACTAACTGTATCATTTATAGCAGGAAATGAAATGTCCTGGTAATCTAAGTCTTTGACTAAATTAGGAGCATCTCTAGCACTGAATATCTTTTGCAGGACTATTAACACATCTATTGGACTATATCTGGGTCTGACACATATAGGCACTGGGAGAGGAAGTACTGAAGACTCAGTTTAAAAGCATAGCACTGTAGACTCTGTCATTATTTTCTCATTATAAATTCACTAGGAGACTCTCAAGAGTCAAGTTTCTTCCTTTGTGTATGCCAAGGAGCTTCTTCCTAATGCTAGTCATTTGGGGAAGGAACATCTGCCTCTCATCGGCTGTCTGGAAACAGAGGCACCACCCAGCCCAACGCCCTCCCTCACAAACACCTCTCCAAAGATCCCCAGACCCTCCCGGCACAGAGCAGTGCTACTCGAGCAATTCAGTGGACAGAAGGAAGGGGATCCCTAACTTGTAGAGATCCATTTTCAGCCCTTCTCCCATCCCACTGCTATACCAGAGAGACAGTGCGTACTGTACCACTCCAGTTCTTGGAAGCAAAGAGGTGTAAGTTGTCTCCTACAGTGCAGAGGGAGGCAAAGAGTAGGGTGTAGGACTGGTGTGGTAGGTGGCACAACACTACTTCATAATTCGTTATCCCATAAATTCCTTGTGTTTCAAGTTGCCGTATAGCTGTGAGAGCTGTGTGATGCTCGTGAACAGGTGTTCAGCAAGAAAGCAACATACATATCAACCTATACTCTAGGCCAGCTTCAGGCAGTCCTTTCTTTTTTTATCTTCAGTGAAAAAGCTCTCAGGGTGCTTAAATGACCTTATGAGAGATCCAGATCTTCAGGCAAATGCATCACCTATGCTTTATCTGGGGAATATGCAGGAGAATCTCCAGCCCCCCAGTTTCTGTTCCTTTAAGGAAGCCAACCTCTTTGGAAAAAGGTCCAAGGGCATGCTGAGGTCTGTGCGAAATCAGGGCAGACAGGTTTTTTGCCCATACAATTACTTTGGAAAATGGCAGCCAAACCAAAATCTTCTGTGGGAAAGGAAGAATGCGGATGAGATTTCAGCTTGGGTAAGGGTAATAATCAAAATGTTTTGTTTGAATGTTCTCAAAACTAAAAATTCCAGTATTGGAAAACTTCTGTTTGTTTTTAATTTTTAAATACAAACTTTTAAATATTAACTTAAAAAAAAAACCAACCCTGAAAACAAAAGAAAATACTGGAATCATCTCAGAAAGAGCTGTTCTAGTTAATCCAAACAGAAAATTTCTTGGTCTGGATAAATCTCCTTGTCCATTCCTTCAGTTTTTTGTGTTTTTCTGGAATAGAAATCAAATAATCTCAAAATAACACTGCCTGTTCAAAACAAGTCCTCACATGCCATTAGAAGTAAGACCCAGTGCCAGTGACCCTATACTTTACTAGCATAGGATTCAGGGCTTTAACATAAGAATACATGTGTATAATAAGCAAAGAAAACAGTTAAATCATTAAAAGGTAACAAATACTTCGGCTTTTCTACAGTCCAAGTGTCTTCATTAATGACTACTGAAGTCAACAAAAACATTCCCTCTTTGGGTAAGCATTGAATATGACTTCATATTTTCTGTTTGTTATAGGAAATGCTGCCATGTCACTAGTACCTCTGACGAGCAGAGAATAATAAGCAACAGATTCACTGGAAAAAGACTTCCTATCTGTTAGAAAAAGTTGACAGTTTTCAAATAGATGATGCATGATTTAGGTTTGTTGGTGAGTTATGTACACTGGCTTTTATATTAAATCTATCACTGAATGCACATTTATCATGGTAGCAAGAGAGCATCATTTAATAGAGCCGCTAATATTCCCTCTCAGGATATATAGTAGTAAACATACTTCTTTTTTTTTACTATCTATAGTACATCTTTGAGTGTGTTGTATTCATTACAATGGTTGTTACATAAGGAAATTAATAGCAATCAGAGAAAGCATGATGGATGAAGAAGGAACTGTAGCACTGAGGAATGATCTGGGGAATAACTCTGATATGGTGATTGTTTTCTTCCAGCATGCTCTTTAGTGTTACCTTTTACCCCAGAAAAGCTTTCAGATCACAGCTGCTTCTATATTGATGAGTATGGGGAACAGGACAAACTCTAGCTGTGAATGTTCAATCAATCTCTGTATAGGTAGAATTGCCATTCTCCAGCTGATTTATGTAACAATTTTAGTTTGTGCCAGGAAAGCTATAGCAGAAATCCACTCCTGTGCAATTAGTTGTTTAAATCAAATATACATCCCTGCTGCACAGGACACTTACACCTACATTTTGTAGACTATTCTTGAAAAAATGATGCAGAAACTGGTTAAAGTTTACTTTCTGTTAGCCAAGGGCCGTAGCTGCTTCTTGCCTTCTTCAAATGTAGTCTATTTAATCTCCTGTAGTGTGGGAAATTATGTTCAAAATCTCTGTGATCCTCTATCCCTAGTAAGTTATGCAAGTAGTGACAAGTATACACCATAAGTCTTGAGATTATATCTGTAATGTGTGGCTACAGACTGTTGATCAAGAGAGCCTGGAAGAAAAACATTATTTTCAGGTGTGAAAAACCATCACCTTTATCAAATAATTTCTCTTGCATCTCTCCTAAGGCATTGTAGCCTATTTAAACTCGGGAGGTTAAGTTTGTAGCATTCATTATGAGTGAAAATTTAGTTCACACAATCATGATGTTCTCTTTATTAAGTGTTACTGTTAAACAATATTAAAATAAACACAATGAGGTTGGCCTTTTGAAAGGTTCACGGGATATTTATTTCTTTGCCTTGTCTCTTAATTGTGCCTGCTTTTTAAGATTCTGATATGCAAGCTAATGTTGCTGCTCTACGCCTTATTTGCCAGATATTATCTGATTTATCTATGTATATCTTACAATTTACAGTTCTGTCTGGTGCATATAATTGAAATGCTTAGGGGTAAAGTAAATGTCTTTTGACAGAGCTATGGCTAGAATCTTTGGTTGGTATGTTTTCTTGAACCTCAAAACAAGTCAGAAATAAATTCTGGCAGATACTCTGGCAGTTTTACTGTACCTAGCAAAAATACGTTCTGTAAGACTCTTCACCCATGTCATTATATGAATTATTAGAATAACAACAACTTTCAGAAAGTCTAGCAAGAGATATTCCTGTATCAAGACACCCATACTAAAAATGGCTGCCTCACCTACTAGTCCTCTCCCAATCTGATCTTATTTTTAGTACCTTCAGCTCCAGTTCATCACTACCCCTTGACAAATACTCTCCATCCTTTAGAATAATTATTCTTTTGTTAATAATTTGCAATATCCACTATTGTGACATGCAAAACATTGGGCAGTGTATATTGATCCAGCTGTGCTTGCTGCTCGCAGTGGGTTAGGAGTCCTAAAGGGCCACTTTGGTTAAACATTGGGGAGACTCTATATAATCCCAAGTGCAGGACTTCCCATGTGCATAGTATACATGTGCAATATGGGAAGGCTTTCCTGCTACCCATCGCCACAAAGGTAGCAGCACTTTAGGAACAACAGAGAAGATGCTGAGATTTTTGCTGGAGGAAGGCAGGCTCCTGCTGCATCCATGCAGCCTTGCTGACCAGCAGAGCTGGCAGATACATGAAGAAAATTCTCTGCATTCCTCCAAAATGGGTAATGCTGAGCATGTGTTCAGAAATGTTTTCCCATCCTCTTGCTAGTGAGTGAGTTGGCTCCGTATTGCCTTTCACTGCAGGCTACATGTACTGGGCCCAATGCAGTCCTGAATTATCATCAGACAAACAATTGTTACTGGCGCAAGATCATTTACTTGGACTGAAAATTCTTCAGAAAGCACCGTGTTAATTGTGAAAATTGTGTTCTTCCCTCCAACCAGCCAGGAAATAATCTGGGCAGGAGCTGGACAGCAATTCAAGCAGGCACCATGACTCCACTTCTGGGTGATAGTTTCTACATTTACAAGGCAGTTTGTTAATCATTATTCCTTTCCTCTCTGTTTGCAGCTCCTTTTCAAGGCACTGAGGTATCAAGGCTCGTATTTTCAGAGGCCCTGATTTCAGCAGGAGCTGCACTTCTGAGGATCAAGCTAGAGACTCTTTACAGCAGACTAATCCAAGGGAAAAAACCCAAACCTCCAGGATGTGGGAGTCAGATTTTTCTATGGAAAAAATGAGGCCTGTGTCACTTGCTCCTCCACCCTGTTGGTCACAAAGCCTATTCTGGATAGAGAGATGGAGGTATTGCTGACTTGTCTTTCTCAGAGAAGTGGGAGATGGATTAGAAAGCATTGAAAGGTGCTTTTTTTTTTTTTTTTTCAAGATTGTCAAGTGCTTGGCAGAGAAGCAGTCAGCAACATCAAAACCTGATGTGATTCTCCTGAAAAGCACTCTGATGCACTAGAAACGCCACACCTCCACTCCTGGGACCCAGTGCAGTTATCTGGGGAAAACAGAATGATTTCCAAACTATTGACTTGCCAGTAGGGCTAGGTCAGTGTGGCCTGATGGCTCTCAGCAAAAGGCTCCCAGTAGTCTTTAAAAAACTGACAAATCATAGAGCTATTTGTTGCTGCTTGTGAGCCAGGAGGGTATGGGACATCAGCTGCCATGGAAGGAAGGCTTGTAGGTGATGTGAAGGTGACTGGAAGGAGACTTTTCTTTGCTTGCAGGACTTCTCAGCTGAGGTATGACAGCTTTGGCAAAACCATTTACTGCCATCAAGAGGCAGCTATGAGAGAAGAATATGAAATATGCTACTCCTTATCCAGGAAACATACAGTGTTTTCCAATGACTGATTTATTATTTTCACCCTGTCCACCAATATGGAAGGGTGTATCAGGGATCTGCCTTTCTTTGCTCTGAATAAATTAAGTCAGGCTGCAACATGTGAAATAATTGAGCTGACCAGAATTTACAGCTCTAGGTGGAGTTTCTTCTTTCCGTTGGGTTTGTGTGTCATGACAGTAAGAGTTACCACATAAGCACGATGCAAAGTGTAAATCCTCATTTCTTTCTCATTTTTCATTTTCATATTGTTTTATGACTCAGTTCAGCTCTAACATGTCCCAGCTCTCTTAGGCAAGAGTCCTTACAACGATTAGGTATCATCTTTAAAAATTAGAGCAACAGACAGATCATGCGAGCCATGCTCTTTCATTTTTCCTCTGATCTTCACATAGTAAGTCCCGCATGGCTTTCAGAGAGGCCTGTCTTGTTTAATGTGGACTTAGTTGGGCTGTAATTTATTTTACTTAATTATTTATGGCTACATTATGTATATTAGCTGCACTTGTCTAAATAACAAGGGTTGCAGTGGAAGACTGCCTGTTCAGCTGATTAATTCCTGTTACTTTCTGCATTTCTTAAGGTGATTTTGTGATGAGTTTAGATTGCTGTTTATTGTTCTTGCGCTTGTGTCTAGCAGGAACACTCTGGGACTACAATAAGAATAAGCACAGGCAGAACTTAAATAAATGGCACAATATTGGATCCGTTTGGCACTTCAGGATGATTTCAGAACAATAGGGAAATGTTCTAGAACTGAATGAATGAAAGATCACTCCAAGCTAATTTTTTTAGTAAAAAGTGCATTTAAATCAATAGCTCTTTCTGTTCCTAATTGTCACAATATTGAGAGTCTTGCCATTTTTTGGATTCTATTTTTCATTCATAAAAATAAGACTATTTATAGAAGTAAGACATAGTAAGTGAAAACTTAGCCAGAAAAGAGAAATAGATTGGAAGACCGGTTTCTTGGCAGACAGATTCTTTTGTCTGCTTCTTACTTCTTGCTAACAGCTTGCAGCCATGGCAGGCAGCTAGCAGACCAAGTGCGGGTTAACCATTTCAATATTTATTGATAGGAAGAATACCCCAAGCACGCTTTTAATATGGGCTCCTTGGACATAAGGGCATCAATGGCTCTATAAAATGTAAATACATTCTTAATTACCTCAAGTGCCCCTCCTGCCCAAGTGGCTCTTTTACGTAAAACACATCTCACTGGTAATGAGCACAAATATTGCTAATGGACCGTGAAGGGCATATTGTGTAATCTTTTTTTTCCTGGGTACCATGCTGACAATGTGTAGGGTTCACTTCTTGTTCAGTTCAGGAAAGTTCTCAGGTGTTTTGTTCCCCAGTAAGGGAGCTCTTCCTAAATGAGGACCACCACAGTCTTATTCTGACTGGTCCTGTATTTCTTGCAGTCTGTCTTGGGCTCTTAGTGTCAGTAAGAGGAGACTAAAGCACTTTCAAATGTGTTATAACTTCCGGTTTTTTCCCAAAGGAATTATTTTCCAAAAAATTCCTTTCCTTTTCCTGCTCCCCATTCTGTCTCAGGAATAAGCTCCATTCCTGTTCTTCATCCTTTCTTGGGAGTACCATCTCACACTTCTCCATGAAGGTCTGAGCTTGTTCATTCAGTTCTCACAGTTTAAGGTGCACGTTACATCTTGAAAACTTCTAGTAGGAGAAGCCCAAGCTCTGAGATACTAGAGAGGAAATTGCTGGATTTGGAACAGAGCCTGAATGAGGCCCATGGTGGGGATTTTACCATGAAAGGAGCTGTAAGGTATGAGAAATGGAGTTTGGAAATTTTTTTCAGAGTGATGGGAGACTGCTTAGAGGCTGCAGAGTGAAAGATGTGTAATTTGATGGGCAGGGAAAAGAAAAGGGCCACAGTGCCTGTTTTGAGAGTCATAGATGGATACTGGAAAAAATAAATTCTTTACCCCACACTGCTGCACACTAACTTAGAAAGCGTGCGCTGACATTTTAGAGTTTTGCGTGGCTTTCTTGAAAACCTGCATGAGGACAGATGATCGAAAGCTCTGAAACCTGCTGTGTCTTGAGATGCTGAGATCTAGGCCTGGCCCTGCTGCATTGCTGCCTGCGAAAACAGGCCATATAATTTTAAGCCTTGCTGCCTTTGACTAAACAAAGCATGAATAAATGTAGGCTTGGAATGGGAAGAGTGCATGTGTCTGAACAGTAATGCTGGCTCTGGAACAGCCTTCAGTAGGGGTAGTGAGGGCAAGCACGTTAATATATTTAAGGTGCAGCTGCAGTTCTCTGAAAGGGATCATATGATAACTGCAATGGATAGCAATTCACTCACCCAGAAAGGTCATTGTAGCCTTCTGTTTATTTGTAAAATAAGCGTATTGCTACTACTGGTAACTGTAGGTAGATGCACTCACTAGCTGCGAAACCTGCAAATGGTAGCAGCCACAAGCAGCATGGAAATGTCTGTGTGTAAGTGAAAATTATGCATGCTGCTAACAAGAGTTTGAGGGGAGTTGGAGATGTGAAGGTGTCTTACCCTCATTCATTGCTGCTGACATACCTTAACATCCTTTGTACACCATGCGCTTTATCAGAAGGTTGTGGCTTCTGATAAAATGATGCCACTTTCTCCATTTTCATTCCTTGCTCAAAAATCAAAGAACTGTCTGGAAAGTGGGCAGAGCAAGAGGAAGAAATGAATGAATCACAGAGTGAGTTGGTGGAGACTTTCTAAGCAGTTCTTCTGATGCTTTCTCTCAAGCTCAGGAAGAGAATATCATGGGGGAAGTAACTTTATCATAGTCTTATAGTGACCCTTTTAATAGAGAGGATTATGTCACTCTGTAGACGATGTTACCCTAGCCAGCAACCTTTTCTCCCCTGCTAGTTTCTTCTGCCTGTGGCAGCAATGCTGTGAAGTTCTGCAGTGCTTCTGGAGTGTCTTGGGTGTGACAGGTCACACTGCTGCAGCCACGGCACTGAATGCAGATAGATGACTGTGACAGTAGAAAAGAGTCAAGACAAAGGAAAAAGACCTGGGGAGGAAAAAACTGAGCAAAAACAGGGGCGGAAAGGCAACTAATCTGGAGAACTTGCTGAGTCCTTTGGTGCAGACTGCATCCAGTGCTGGCACTGTGAAGTGTTTCAGGAAGGAAGTAGATTCGCTCTTTCTGCTCCTGTGCTATAATCAGATATTTATCTCGTTTACTCTTCCCTCTTCTTCCCCTCTCTGCCGATATATAAACTTGGTAGTAGGAAGTTCATCATGCTCCACAAAATTAGCACATCTGTTATTTATATGCCTTTTAACTTCTAGTTACATTTCATAACAGAAGAGCTGAGGGTCCCAGCAAATCATTTCTGGTACCAGAAAGCTGTGGGAGAAGATTGCTTACTTTCTAATTTGGTGTGACCCAAAGCAGTGAGAGAAGTAACTTGGGGCTAAGTTGTTTCCTCTGGAGTGTTTTGTACTGGAGTGGCCCACAGCAATAAGTGCTTAAGTGGCATAAGGGAATAGAGGAAGAGTATATAACCAGAGATGATACCTTTTCTAATAGCGTTTTTAAGAATTAAAGAATATGACTTAGAAAATAGGATAACTGAAGCACAATGAGCTAGAAAAGGAGCTTTCTCATTAGGGGACAGAGTAATGAAAGACTAAAAGTTATCAGCCATGAGTTTTACTTAGGAGTGACTTTTTTTTTTCCCCTCAAACTTCTTTTTGGAGATTCACCAGCCTCTTCCATGCTTCCCATAAGCTCAGAAACAGTCATCTTGTCATGTTTAACATGGATATATACTACTCTGCATTTTAAAAAAATAATAAAATATTATAGCGTGTAATGCATATCTAGCAAAAACATATGGGGCAATTATCTTCCCTTGGATTATGAATCTTGAGAAAGCATAAAGCAGTTGTTCAAGGCTCTCTGTATCTGGAGGTATCATGTAGAATACCTGGAGGAACATTTGTGTCATTACACAAATTCATTTTTCTAAACATAGAGAAATTTCTATAACAATTTTGGAAATGTGCATTAGCACGTAGAATCATTGTTGTAGGAACACTTGATCTGTTGATTTTACTTCCATGGTGGACTCTTTACAGTCTGTATCATTTCCACTCCACTTCACTGATGGTGGAAAAGCTTTTTTCATGGTTTATTTAGCAGAAAGTCATTTTGATTAGCAAGATGAGTAATACTTTACAGCTGTTTGCAATTACTGCATCTGTTCTATCAGTGGATTCAAATATTGGAGGCTATATTGACAGAAATGTGAAATGCAATAGAAATGGGTACAAGAGGGGGGACACAGACGCACATACACGCTTCATGGATTTAGTCATGTTAAGAGAAATCAAACAGCATGTTAGTCTCAAATCTGTGCCACAAAATCAGAGCTGAATTTAATAAATTTGGAAAGCAGAGTTTCCTGTTTGCAGGTGTAGAGGTTTTGTCACAGACCGCTTGGTGTAAAAGCTACGTACTAATTCTGCTCTGCTGAAATACAGTAAAAGTTTTGCCATTCACTCCAAAGGAGATCAGAACTGGACCCCACACAGATGGGAAAACAAAACAAAGTATCTGAGAACGTCTGGAGACTATGTACAGTCTATATACACTAAACTTTATGCCTGAAAGCTTAAAATAAGGGATAGGGGTTTTAATGCTTCTGAACTTATTCCTCCAAGTACACAGCTCTCTTCTATGTTCTTCTAAAGAAGGCTTGGTTTATTTAAAACATCTGGTAAATTCTTGCCTTATACTTTCCCAAGTAAGTCACTTCACCATTCCATTACTCCACATTAGCAGGAGTTTCATGCAGGGGAGAAGTAAAAGAGATACCAAGGAAGCTGGATGAAATAATACCCCTGTGAAAGTCTGCCGTAGCGGGTTATGTCCTTCATTTAGTTGAAAAGGGGAGATGTTTTTATGTCTCAGTCATACTATGATTATAATTAAACACAGTAATTATTACAGAAATAATATTGACAAACTGGTATTCCCAGCTCACGATTTTCTCATGGGCAGTATAACATTTCTTCCCTGATTTTAATGTTTCTATATCTTTGTATTCCACAGGCTACTTTAAACAAGTCATTTTGGTGCAGGATTCTTCAACTGTTCTTTGTATGTGAACACCTCAGGGCATAAATCTAAGCTTCTTGGCTCTCTGAAGTCTCTGTGTTCTTAGTTGTGTAGATGAGTAGGTGATCTGGTCTAATAGTTTTGTTACCATCTTTCAGGATGAATTTCAGAGTCATTTGGATTTGTCCATGTTCAGGAGACTGTCAGAAGCCTGGTGACTAGAATGAGTTCATGCCTCTGTAGCATGGAGTATCTCTAGAGTACTCATTTCGCTAAATCGTTCCCCACGATTTGGTCCTTCTCTCCAGACCTCATGGTTATTTGTGTTGTCATTTCATTTAACATCGATTTCTCTGGTTCTGAAGGATCCAGAGTCACCTGTGATTGCAGCAACAGTGTCTCGGCCCATTTGGATTTGTTTGGTGGTACTTCAAAAACTAAATGAGGCATTTGCTAGATATTCTGAACTGATGTTTTATTTATTGGGATAAATAAGAGCCATGAGGCAAAATCAGAGTTCCAGTGGAGAATGTGAAGTTTGCTGCTGGCTGTGAGGTGGAGGCTTTGCCCTGGGTACAGCTGAGGTGTTCCTTCAGCAGCACTGGAATCCAGCTCTGGGAACAAGCTCTGTTTACCACCTCAAGCCCCCTGAGAGGCACTGCTAATGTGCAACTCCCTCTCAGGTCAGCTGTCATCCTAAACTGTCTTCCTTTTTCTCCAGATTGCCAGTATGCTCTCTCTTGCCAAATACTAATTGGGTATATAAATGATGAATGCATTTCCTTTAGGGACCCTGGAAAAAAAGGTATTTATAAGAGTTGATTCCCCACTAAAACTGGCTTGGGATGGCTCTTCTATGTTATTAAGCACGCATACTGCCTCCATCCTTGGATATGGTAATAATATTTTCATCTCAGCCTTGCCTTTAGAAAGATTGATGTTGTTTACAGTGCTTTCTATGGGTTTGTTTTGTATCAGAGTCCTGACATTCATCAGTGAAATTTATGTGATGTATTAGCTTGTCCATTTCTTTAGGTTAGACAGAAATGAACTGGGCATATTTTGATGTATCTGTATACATGAGACATCTTAATGCCACATTTCTTTCACCCATTACAGACTACTGAAAATAAGTACATTCTTATAGCAAGGATTAACACCAATCCCTGTAAAAGATCTTCCTGAAATTTGATCTTTCTCATTTATAGGCAGAATTGTCTTTCCAGAATGCTCTTCCCACATCTGAAGCAACAGCTACAACCTACAGAGGAACGAGTCTGTGTTGTTCACAAAGCGGAAAACTGTACGTGAGTGGTCACTGTAGTTCTTCCAAATACTTCATGAAATGATGAATGTGTCAGTGTCTCATTGTATATTTACAAATGATGGAGGAAACTTGTTCCCACCACAGAATGATGCCCAAAGTCACCTGAAGAGATAAACTACTCCACCTTACTTCCCCCAAACAGGATGAACTCTACTAATATTTGAGCCTTTATTATATAGCTGGAATTGCTTGAGCATTTTGAAAGCCACATAAATGAGAGTAGACAGAAAAAAAGTTATGATTCATGATGATCAAATGAAGCAGAAGTACTGTCTGGGAGAAACAAATTTACTAATTAACAAAACTGAGAAGAAAGGACTAAATTGTGAGATTTTATTTAGATTAGATGGTAATGTGACAAACTATTCTAAAAATCTGGCTGAAAATAAAAGCCTTTGGGGGAGGGGAGGGGAGATAGGGATCACTACAGCTGAAAAATTGAGATTCAGGTGCATTCACAATCACAAACAGCAGCACCTATGCTGTACTGTTAAAGAGTCTTTTCCAGCTCAGCTTGATGGGCATGTTGACGCAAGTTTGACGAAGAAAACATAATTCATTTTTGCCAGTGATGGAGATTTTGACACTTGCTTGAAATAACTGATAATCTGGCACAAGAGAGTTAAAGGATTACTGCACAGTATTTCATTTGACTGATAACAAAAGCTGTTTAAAAACTCTGAGAACCATGTTTGAAGTACAGTGAAGAAGCATTGTTTTAATGAATTTTGCAACAACTATAATAATTGTTTTTTCACTTATACCATACTATTTTCTGTTCTCTGGAAAGAAAAACAGGAAAAATGACCAGATAATTCGTTTGTCCTCGCTAACACTGTTCACACCCAGGATGGGGTACAGGTGGTGAGAAGTATCTGCATATGGCTGAGAAAAGCCATCAGAAAGCTCCCTTAGAAGGAAGTTCAAGAATGTCTAGATAGAATCCAGGGCAATACTCTTTCTTCCATGCCCCTCCACATGTTTTTTACATCTACCTACATTCCTTCTTTCTTGGTGATTTGTGACAGTAAAGGGATGTAACTGCCCTTTACCCATTATCTCCTGCCACAGGTTATGTATCACCTTGCTTAGGAGCAAACCTCAGGCTGGGCTCAGGCTGCCCTTAGGGTTCAGTAGGGGTGCCAGGGCTATCCCACCAGAGGGATGTACAGGCAGCCACAGAACACATTGGAAGTGCTTCTTGCAACATAAATGGCCTCCTCAGCTGAGCTAATGTGCTTGGTGGAGTTGCACCTTTTGCCTGACTCACACTAGATCACAGGCTGACACCAAAAGATGTGTCACCAATAAAATTACTGGTAGTACTGACTACTGTTGCAAGTACTTAGTAAACTACCCAGTGGTTTTGGTTGCCCCAGCGATTTCAGCTGCTTTGCCCAGCAGTCTGTGTGCTCCCCAGATGACTGGCAGTGCAGGGATTTGCAAATGTGAGCTGGCCTTCAGCAGCTGCCGAAAAGAGACAAGGACTTCCAAGGTAATGGAGCAAAGGGTCAGCACACAGTCTTGC
Organism: Falco rusticolus; assembly: GCF_015220075.1. NCBI lineage: Eukaryota > Metazoa > Chordata > Aves > Falconiformes > Falconidae > Falco > Falco rusticolus. The sequence continues at coordinate 18,274,365 of NC_051197.1, forward strand.
TCTCAGCATGCCAGTTGCATGGTGGAGAACCCCTTAATGTCATATATTCCTGAGGGAATGTAAATAGATCTATGCGAGTAAAAATGCAAGGGGACCTAACCTCCACTCAACATCCCTTTTTTCTGAATTCTGTGTTGCATTTGTTAGGAAAAGGGCAGAAAGGGTCTCACACTTGACCTATCTAGATGCGTGCATAGGGTGAGAACAGATCTCACAGAATTCCCCCATGCAGGATTAAGAAGCAACACCTCATGTTTCATCTAGGCTTTCTCCCTCTGCTTTCTTCTTTGATTTTTATTTTCTTTTCTGCCGTTGTTCTAGAACTGGATGTCTCTGAAATAATATTCCAGCCAGTCTGGGGATCTGTATGTGTTGGCTAATTAGTTCATAGGTTATGCTCTGAAAATAACAAAGTTTTATCAGTGTCAGGCAATGTGATTTTTACCATTTTTGAGATAGGGATGTCATATCTATCTCCTTTGCTAGACAGCTTTTGTGCCATGTTGAACAGCTACAAAGGCACACTTTTTTACTAGAATTGTGATACTAGACTATGATTAAAACTGAAACACATCAGGAATCATCAGATTTTGTTACATAAATATTAAATAGGATTTTTTTAAAAATAGCCAAACCAGTCACATCTTAAGTGCTTAAAATGGGACATGTGATTTCAAAGTGCTGAACGTTGATTAAAAAAAGAAAGGGGAAGACATCTTTACATCAAAAAGAGGATTGTGTGCCCTCTCCAACATTAATTTTCAATTTTACATGCAAGGCAGATTAATATGTATTTATGAGTGGGGTCTGCCTCTATCACGCAACTTCTTTGTGCAGTTTTGAGGTCATTTTTGTAGTTAAATATTTTCCATTCTGTCACACACTCATTCTTCTCATTTCTTGTTTTTTTCTTACCAGTATATAAGTGAACACTTCTGAGCTGCACACCACAGGGGACATACAATTCCAAAAAGGGCAGAGACAGATGGAAAAGTGGAGTTTCAACCTTTACAGATGAGAATGTATGTCCAGTTAATAATAATAAAAAAAAAACAATTCAAAAATATTTTCAGAAAATTGAAGTCCCAATAATAGCTCACAGGAGTTATGGGGCAGCAGAGAATTATTCTATGACCAGCAACAAAAGTAATGGCCCAAGAACCTATGCTGCCACTTGATAGCTGTGTACACACAAAGGGCCAGTGGAAGGCTTACATTTCTATGACCTGCTTCTTTACAATAAAAGAAATCACTGTTTATGAGCTTGAATAAAACAGAGAAAAGGGTAAAAGGGAGCAAGAAGGGAAAAAGAAAGGCTAGAAAGATTAGGAAAGCTAGTGGTCTCTTCCAGTAGAAAGATGATTGGACAAATAAAGATGACATCCCTACTGTCCCACTTACCCATTTGTATTTCTGCCCTCCCTTTGCACAGTAAATATATACCTGAAGAGAGATGCCTTAGCTTTGGTGTCTATTCCCTTCTCATCTGAGGACAGCCCTGTGTGAGGCTATATTGTACATGCTTCTAACAATTAAAATAGCATTGCCTTGAACTGAATTTGTTAGCTCAGAACATAAGAAATAAGTAGAAGAAAGGTGTCACTTTTCTCTCTCTTGGTCTCTTCACTATTTGCCCTCCTGCTTCTTCATTCCCAGTGGCATGAAAGACTCACCCAGCCTCAGTGACCTCCACTGACAGGCTGCAGACTGCAGTGGTTTTCCCACTGCTGGGGCATTTTTCAAACTGGTGGCCCTCCAGACATATGGTCCTGCTTCAGGAAGATGCAAAATGCTCACTGCCATCAGCCTCTAGAAGCAGAGCCAACCCAGGAGCCGCAGTGTTTGCTGGGGCTTTATTATGTTATCTGAGTCATTAGGGTGGGCTTGCTGGCCAGGAGGTTCTGCTGCTGTGTCTAGAGAGAGCTGAAAAGATGTCAGAGCTTGGGAGAGAATCTGCACTCCCCTGGCCTGAGCCCTAAGGCCACTTAAGCACACTGCTACAAATTCACACACAGAATACGGGGCATTTCTGGTTTCATGTATGAGCACAGCCCTCACCTGAGTCAGTGTTGGTGCACACGCACCAGGGCACTGTGAGCACAGAAGTTTGTGGGAGCAAGTCAGGGTTTTTGTAAGTACAGGTATCTCTATGGGAACTGCTAGATAATTTTGTCCTTGTGTCCAGGTCAACTACTTTGGAATTCCTGGGAGTATGTTTCCTAAGAAAATGGTAGAAAAAGACCTATCCGCAACTATTTCTTGTCCACCAAACCAAACACATAGATGTATTTTTCTCCCCCTTACCACTTCCCATCTGTCAGTAGATTATTTTTTCCTTAAAGTCTCCTGGTAGATCTCCTTTCTCTCACTGTGGCCTTTCCAGCAGGATCCCTTACAGTTTATCACCCAGAAAATCCCCTTCTTTCCGTAAGTCTCAGCTTGCTCTTTTCCTTTGCCACAATTCACCCAAACTCTCCTTATTAATATAAAATAAAAAAGACATAACTTGCATTATGTACTCACAGGGTAAGGCCTGCAAATTCTATAAAAATTATAAAGTTTGAAAAAAGATGGGAAACAGAAAATAATTGTTGAGTTGCTTAAAAGGTTTGTGAAAGTGTGAAAAGACTTACTTTGGTTATCCAATATTTGTCATTCATTTAATCAATTAATTTACTTCTCACAGCCAAAACACTGCCATTAAAAAGGCTTACTCAGATGCTTTACCCTGTTCATATTGATTCATTTTCAGTGAAAATATCAATAACTTTGTATAGATCTAGACCTTAAAGTTACTTAATTATTGATTGAGAAACAGTTGCTCAGACAGAGCAGGCAGATTTCTGCTGTGTTCAACAATAATAAGAAACCAAGCTTTTGCATGGATAGACATTGTGTAGGACCATCCTTATTCAGTGTATTACTTGTCAGAGGGGAGCAGAAGTCTGCCGAAGTGCCTTTTCTGTCACCTAGTGTGGTCAACACTTCCCATTTCATTCATCAACTATTGAAAACTAAATTAGAGAACTGTGTACCCTTTTCAGTAATTGTTTCTTACTGTCACTCTGAAGACAGAATGAACTTTACTGGTGAAAAATGTAATGGTAAATAATACATTCAAATCACGTTGCTTTTCTGGCAGCCTCCAAGAATATTTTTGAAGCATGAGGACTATTATATGTTGAGATGTAATTGATTTAAACATTTGGTGGTTTTGGTGACCTGTGAGTTCTGCTGAAACAACTGGTCGTGAAATCTTTGTGATCAGGAATTGGAGATGAACAGGGGTGGAGTTTCATCTCACATTCTGTAGCTAATTTCTGGGTTTGTAAGAAAACTTGGTTTTTCTACATCACCCAGAGGGGAAAAAAAAAAAAAGTTTTCTAATGACCATGATTGTAAGTGAGGAGAAAAAGCTGGACCCTAAGATTTCTTTGGGGTAAAAGGAAAACCTGCTGCTGTGAATGCAAATGAGGTGCTTCTGTGCAGATCCTGAACAAAGGTATATCAGGATAACTAGATATAACCTAAGTCACCCAGTGCCTCTGTAGGACTTTTTAAATCTTACTGTCTTGCACTTCACAGCCATGGGCTAAATGACAGGAAATGACAGGTTGCAGGCACTATGTGTGGCGGCCAGAGCTGGCTCAAGGAACCTCAGCAGGACTAGCAAATTTGAATGTTGTCACCCCAAGAATGAGGGGTTGGGACCAAGCCCAGCTCTACATCCCACAGGAAAGGGAAGAGAGTAAAGAAGGAGCAGAGCTGAGCTCTGCCCTCCAGCAGTATCTCCAGCACTGCACAGCCAAGTTTTTTCTTGGGTGGCAGCAGCAGCACTATCCAGTGTATCCAAGTGTCTGCTGTAGGATGGTCAGGGAGTGGCAAGGAGCAGTTTTAGTGTGTGACCATGGGTTTGCCACTGTGGTGCCACAGGTGGCTGCCATTCTGTCCATGCCTGGAGATGAGCTTGTGGCCAAAGCCTTAGAAATACAGATGCAAACATCTGCATCGGCCATGTCTTATCTCTGACATGGGGCAAGAGCAGATGTTTCAAAAGAGGTAAGAGATCATAGCACAAACAATACAGAATAGTCTGCCCAAAATCTGCAATTTGCAGATACTAAATGCCAGTTCTGGAATGACTTTTACGTGAACTAGTATGAAGTACCTCTCTTTTTTTTTTTTTTTTTTTATTATTTATTTTCCAAGTAATTTATAAAAGACCAGAACTGATTGCCTCAGAATGCACAAACACAATTAATGGTAATAAAGCCACATTTACAAAATACTGTATCTGATGTTAATCAGACTTTACTCTCTGTCAAGGTATCATTTTCAGTAGTTCACTAAGTGGGATGGACCAGTTTGAAAATGGTTGAAGCTCTACAAGACTACTGTATCCAGGACAAACAGCAATGGAAAGCTAGGCTGGAAGAATGCAGTCATTTGAACTGGATATCAATTGTCTTGGTGCTGGCAATGTCAAGGATGGTCTCTTGTCTATCAGGATCCTCTGAGTCAATTGGAGAACCCAGTCACTGGTAAGTAACGGACATATCAGCCTTATATGTTTTAGATCCTCGATTCTGCAAAAAATAAACCAGGGAATAAATGGAAGGCCTTTGATCTCACCTGCAAACAAGAGCTGTCCAGTGTACAACTGGGCCAAATGAAGTCCTGAGCTGATGATATTTCCAGAAGGAAAAAACACCACCAGCAGCATGGCTTTTCTCTGGGTGTTCTGCAGCTTTAGATGTTTGATAATACCGCATTCAGAGGCATGACAATAGAATTTAGCAAAGAAAAATGTAGTTTAATAACGTTTAAAATTATTTGTTTGCCCTGCAGTGTATATAACTACTAAAGGTAGTAGCATATCAAAAATAGAAAAATACGAGAATAATGTAGATTTATTCTGCTTTTGCATATTTTACCTCTCTTCATGAAAACCAGAACATTTAAAATGGACAAGTTGCAGAGTTCTGAGGCTTACTGTGTCCACAGGACTTGATTTTGCATGAAGTTGTGGCTGTTCAGTTGTTAGGATGCTAATAAAGAATAAATCCCCCTATGATAAAGGCATCTTTGTAAAACTGGCTTATGATCAGAGTCAGGCCAGGTTACTCTATATTGGAAATCGGCCAAGAAGATAGTAGATCATCCCTTTTCATATGTAAGGAATGATAATTGAGCTACATTAAGAAAGATTGCTTAAGACATACCCAGTATATATGACCCTATTTACAGCATATCTGCAGAGGAAATCCTCCATTTCAAATGCCAGAATGAGACACAGAGATTAAATTTCTGCTTTAATTTGTTTTGGTTTTGTGATGTCAAACTTCTATTGATTTTAATTACATGTCATTGAATTCTGGGTTGCAAATTGCTCTCCCTGTTCTTTGTATGTGTGAAGGGCACAAAGCTTTCTTTTAGAAAGATCGTGTTCTTCCCTGACTCTGTTCTCCATATTCACTTTTGCCTGCACATGCCTCTTTTCCCCATGGAGTTCATACACAGAATGATGTGGCACTCTGGCTATCCTGTGTTCAGCAAAAACATTACAAACACGACCTGTACATTGGCATCTACGTGGGTCTGGGGCAAATGCAAATGTCATTGACAGGGCACACATAGGAGTTTCATTTTAATCATGCCGGGGAGCGACACTCATTTTAATGAAGACCGTGCACTTTATTTTACCCTGTGCCATGCATCAAAGAGGAAGTCTCCGTGAGTGTGTGGAGCACAGGAAGTAATTGGTTTTAGAGCAGTGTGAGGAAACTGCCTCAGCAAAATCTTCTTAGTCTTGATGACTTTTTTATGTTGCTGGTGCCTCTGGAGAGTACATAATTTTCTATCTTTGCATGCAAAGATGAGAAAAACGGATTGGAGTCTTTAAAAGGAGAAACTAACTGCTAATGCTTGTATTCAATGAACTGTCCGTTATTCAGAGCTGGAAGGTAGATCCAGAGCACAAAGACAACTTCCTGCACAGACTAATTTTTTCCATAATACTCTAGGAGGAGCAGACCTGAGATGAATGGAAAGTTTAAATCAACTTGCATTTTTCAGCGCTGACCAATTTGACAAAGATGGCCTGTTTCTGAAAGGAAACTAATTTCTTTATCATAAGCTTAAAAATCAGCTCAGTGTCTCCTCCTTGTGTAACATCCATGTACTCTGGTGACTCCCTGGGTTACCTGCGGAAAACTTTGTTATGGAAAATCAGTTCAATTGAATTATTTTTGCTTGGTCTTTATTTTGGAAATTAACAGAAGTTATTAAATCCCATGTGGTTCTCTTCCTTTTACTGTCAGTATGTTGATGACCCTGTGTCTTGGTTGGCTCTGCTCAACAGGTGGAGCAGCTGTGTCCATATCAGGTCCTTGCTTCATCACTGATTCAGAAGTGAGAAAGCCCTGAACGAATCACTGTATTGTCCTAGATTCCTGCAGCAAGTTGAGTATATAAAAAATCATGGGTGTCTAAACACAGATTCTGCATATAATGAAACAGCAGAGCTATCTTCCATATATCTGGAAGACAGTGGCTGCTTGGAAGCAGGATATTCTTAGGACCCAATTTCCACATGACCTATGCATGGAAAATGTGTCTATTCAGCATCTAAATTTTGTGTGACTTCAAACAATTATTTGTGTGTGCATTTACCTTACTTTGCACCTGAGAGTCTTTTAAGACTGTTTATAAATTAGGAACAAAGTTATGCATCTGTACGCAAGCCTTTAACATGGTTACTGTTCATTGCTATGATGAAAATGTTTCAGCTAATGTGATGGCTTTGGCCTTAGATATCTTTGTTACTGTTTTGCATACTTAAAATCTCATTATTAAACCTTAAAGGCCCAGTAACTGAACTGAATAAAATAGCACAGCTCTCTGACTTCAGTAGGGAGTGCCTTATTTACACCAGCTGAGAATCTGATTGTCGCTTTTGCTATCGTAATTGCTTAAGTGAAACAGCCAAAGTAATTGGTGCAAACTAATACAACTGATGGAAAAAGATTCAGTGTTTGTCAATACCAACTGTGCTATGGAGAACCTAATCAATGCATTAGTCTATCAATTAATTAGTCTAGGCAGAAAATGGCTCCGTGTACTGTTAGTCCATGAAAAGATCAATAAAGTCAAATGTCTAGTTTAATGTTTCTCACGTAATGATTATATTATGAGAAGAATAATAAAAACAATGTTTATACTGTTTCAGTTACAATTTTCAAGTGTTCAATTAACAAAAAGATACCCAGTCAGTCCTGTTAGAAAGATAAGAAGCACAAATTTCAGGGTGTCTGCGCTATAGTTATTTGTCCTGTTTGTTTAAGCTGCGTATTCAAGGCACTGATACTCCTACAAGGAAATTATAGTGTGGTATAAGGATTCTTGTATGCTGATCCACCATTTTGTTGGTTCTTCTACATGAGAAATTGTGTCAAGAAGGTCTGTCTTTTAGGCCAAATCCTTTATTTTGGCAGGGGCTAGACTGAGCCACCTCTCTGGGATGACTGGCAGTTCACAGCTGTTGTTGTGTCAGTATCAGAAACACACTGAGTGGAAAACTGGGAACTCAATCTTTTTCTGTTTTAATTGGCTGTAGTCTTATTATTTCTGCTGAGTGTGGCCTGGTCACTCACACTTTGAATTTTGCATATTTTTGATTGAATTTACAGCAAAAATAAGGAAATACATCTTCTGTTATGATCTGAAGTCCCTAATTATGAAGCCTTTAAAGTCTGGCTGTTTGCCCTGTAGTATGAAAGAGAAGTAGCCATTCTTGCTTTCATGCACACACATATTTGGTGGTTATGAATTTTAAAAGTATGCCTTGCACTATGGAAAAGAAAGAGTTTTGAATATCACCTGTATAAAATGTAAAAAGTGAAAAATTGTGCGGAAACTGTAGTCACTGGCAATTAGTCAGACTTGGAGGCTGAAGAAAGCAGATTTTGCAAAGGGGGATGAAAAAAAAGGCCAGACTACCTGAAAATAAGATTTTACTGAAAGGAAAAATTTGTTGCAGTAATCCTGCGATAATCTGCTGTAATGAATACTAAATATATGGCAAATATAAAAATAAGGGTATCTACAGTCAGTGAATAATTACTGCTCTGAGATGATCTAGGCTTTGGTGAACATGTAGATTACTTTTAATGTTGGACATAACCTTTTATGTTTTTCAGTCCATTTCCAGACTACAATACTATCTTTAAAAGCTTAGTCTTTTGCAGAACAATAATGTGTTACTTCATGTTTCATATTCCAGTATAAATTTTTCTATTAAAAATAGATTAAATTTTAAGTAACTAGTGATGATATGTTCAATAAGAGCTAGCTGGATGAAAAATTAATGCCTGCAGTCCTTCTGTTTTGCAGGGATTAACTGAACTAACCAGAATAAAATTCGAATGTGCTTGCTTTTCTCGATTTCAGCATATTCTACTAAAACTTGTAATTTGTACATGCTTTAAGGTATCAAAAATAAAATAATGGCTCACTTTGGTGTAGGGAATGGTCACTTCTAAGCTGTTGCACAGCAAATCATAGGACATACATGTCCACATCACTTTGTGTCCTCTGGAATGCCTAGTTTTGAAGCGAAGGATCCCACCCATATTGCCACTGTGCTAACACTGCAGTTGCCTTATCTTTCTGCAGGAGGTGTCTGGAGCCTGGCACTTGTGCTTGGCACTAAGCTGGGACTGTGTGCCCCAAAGAGTTTACACCTATCTGTCAACACACAGAGAGGGCAAGGAAACATGCTGAGCTCTGATGGGACAACAGAGAGCCCGATAGCCTACAGTCTTAAGCCTGCCACCTCTCTAAGCATCTCTTTTTTTTTTTTTTTTTTTTTTTTTTTTAATAGGCAAAGGAGACTTCTTATAGGAGGAATTTGAAGGTTAGTGAACTAACTTTGCTGCTGTTTAGGAAGAACCTTTCTGCAGCCTGAGCTACCAGCTGGGAGAAACTATGAAATCGCTTGTTTAAAAATACCACAGTGAGTAATAACACCACAGATGGAGTAATTTCCTTGGTATATATGGTATTTTATTTTGTGGTGGGGGGGTGTTAAATTTCTGTGTAAATTTGAAGGGGTTTAGAGAGTACAGAAATCAACAAGCACAATGCTGTGTTCCTTCCCTTTAAATAATATGCTCATTCAATCTAAATGTGGGGGGTAATGCTTGGTGCTGTTAGCCAGTCTTATGCAATATAATATAATAAAGAACCAGAAAAAAGTAAGTATGACAAAAGCTCACCATAGGCAGGCTATGGAGTCATGTTCATTTTGGAGTCCAGGACCATTTTGAAAAATGGCTGGTGACCTGTCAGGCCCCACATGGTTTGCCCTGCGTGGCACCAAAGCCCATGGACTCTGCAGCCAGGTCCCCACTGGCGGGGGATCTGCATGCACTTGAGTCCACCTGGAAGCTGGCGAGGAGGCAGAGCCGGCTGCTGTGCCAGCAGCTGCCCTGCTGCTTGCCTGGCCTGTGCGGTTAGCCACGTCTGGTCCAGTGGGAGCAGGGGGTGAAGGATGCCTTCCAGCTCCAACTGGGAGCAAAGAGGGCTGGTGCACACCAGCTGATAAGGCTGGCATGGCTTTTCTCACTAGTGTCAAGTAAATCCCCAAAGGCTGCAGATGCCAATAAGCAACTAAAAATTCTAGTGCTTGTCAGAGTCATATTACCCCAATGATCCACGTCTGTTGGTTCAGCAAAATGGAGGCTAGAAATGTCATGAGAATACGATAGAGATCCACAGAGCTCTCTAATTCTGCTTCCAGTCCCCTGGGGCAGCAGCAAGAACAGAGGTGAATAAAAATGTGAAGTAGCATGCACAGGGGGAGAAATTTCTCTCTGTAATCACAGAAGCTTTGCATAGAGTGTTATTCTTGACTTTGAACCTGCAAAACATTTTCCTTACTTTTGCCTTAGTTATGGTTTGTATTTTGGACTGAGAGATGCATCAGCTCCTTATCCCACTGTAGTTCTTGCAAAAATGACAAGCTTTAAAGCTTGTCCAACATGCTTCAGCAAACCAAGCAGTTACACTCACTGCACTGGACCATGACCATATGTACATGCAAGGCTGTCTTTTTATTTTCCATTTCCATGTTCAGACAGTGTCACAATGTCTTTGATACAAATGATTTCATTGACTTAATAGTTGATTGTATACCACAGAAGTTTTACAATAGCCTCGGAGGTCATTTTTAATAACACTGTTTTGCAGAGTTCAGCCAGTGCCTTCAACATCTGCAGCTACCCATGTGCTTTCAGCTGTACCACAATTCTCTTCATGCCCTAGGTAGCCCCTTAGCCCACTAAGTGGGAGAAGCTTCATGAGGGAGTGCCCACACAATGCCACCGAAGGCAGGGATCTTTCAGGCAGGACAGTGGGTACCTTTGCATTGCTTTGTGCCACTGGAGTTGGTAGAGTTTTCACATATTGTATTTCACCTTTTTCCTCACTCCTAATGCACAGATAAAGCAAGCAGAATCTAACAGCTGCCACAGAAGCAATCCTCATCACCTATCTAGATACTCAAACAGGTGAAGCCACTTTGTCCAGAGGCCTACATAGTCCAAACCTGATGTCTAGTCTACTAAATCAGCTCCTTGGGTAGCCTGTTGCTGTAGGAAAAAAATAGGTGATTTAATTGCTCATTTTTCATGTATTTCCTGAATTGCAGTCTGTCTAGAACATGACAGTACTCATTGGGGAGACATGGAAAGGAAATTTCTGTAAGCTGGAGAAGTTTGCTTATAACTGGTATAAAAATAATCTGGTTAAAACTGTGTTTAGTGACTCATGCAAAAGAGTCTTGAAGAGTCAATTAGACATGCACAAACTAACAAACTGCAAAAAAAGGCTTTCCCTCCATTAAATGCCTCTCTGTAATCATCAATATTCTTAAAAAGTGTAATGATTTCTTATCAGTGCTTGAATGAACCGTAAAACTACCTTTTGAAATATTGACATTTCCACAATTTTGAACACAAGAATGTTTTCCCTTCTATATAGAAGCTGACGGCCATTGTCTTGCAGTATATTTTATGCCTGCTGGAGAACATACCATATAATGCAAATAAGTACTGACTTAGTGGCCTGCATTTTTCACCTAACAGGTTGTATGAGGCTCCTTTGTTTCACATGCTTTAATTTTGAATTAAAGCTTAATCGAGGCATTCTCTGTGTTGGGGTATTTTGTGTGAGTAAGAGGGATAGCTATCTTGGTCTTTGAAATTGGAAACAGAAACATTTCACAAATGGTTTATGCTCATGTTTGTGGGGATCTTTATCTACATCAGATCTAAGGGATGATCTTCATCTGGGCAAATCACGGTAGCTCAGTTAATGTCAATGAACTGCAATGATTTACCATAGTCAAATGTCTGGCCCCTGCGACACTCAGTATCACAAAGGAAGAAATCATAAAAATGGAGTAAGCCATAGATAAAAACTGTTGTGTATGTTATACTGAACTTTCTTATTCTAGAGTTTATTTTGTAGAATACAAATTAATTACAGGCATTGTTTATTCCAGAACTAATATCTACAGCTAGACATCTACTGCAGAAAAGTCAGTGGAACAATTTTTCCACCAGAAAATGCTCTTCCATCATATCTGAAACTCTGCAGAATGCCAGATTGACTTCCCCAACATCCCACGTCTGTCAGAAAGAAGTATAGGGTTGGCAGAAACTCATGATTTGTCAGGCAGACTGCTATTTATAAAATAGAGTATTTCAGGGTTTGCTTTTGAAAATACTCATATGTGTGGTTTACTTAATACTGTATTGTATTCTACATGACAAAACAATTTAAAAATGCAAAATATCAAAAGAAAGCATCTGAAGTGATTTGAGACTTCTTTCTTTCCCAAAAAACATTTACTTTCATTTTGGAAAAAAAGTAGATTTTGAAGCCTCCATGTCCTCTCTGGAGTATTTTTTTTTCCCCTCTCCAGTCTGCTCTGCTAATGACACCAAGTTGGCTCCCTGTGTGTTTGCTGTTTTTTTTTAAGGAAGAAGGCATAAATAACAGATCTCCACTGAATAAAAATCCCTAATGACAGAAACAGAAGAAGTTATGGTGTGGGCAAAGAGCCATCCGTCCTTGGTGCCTCACAGTGGCTCTCTGTGAGGGCTGGGGCACTACGAGTTTCCTGCCACCATTGTTGCGTGTTCCTGCCCCTGTGTCATAGTCCCTGGGCCCCTGGCAGGTGCCACTGCAGCTATCTGTGGAGCTATCTCATAAACTGAGTAACTGAAATGATTTGATTTAAAGTCACCTTTTCTTTTGTGTCCTAGCACAGACAACACTGTACCTCGCTCTACGGTAAGTCTCTCAGGGCTACAGTAGAGTTCCTGATGTTGCCACCTTTGCTGGATTTGCCCTAATGCCCTAATACTCAAAACATTTTTGAGGAGAAAAGCTGGTGCAGACACATCTGTGTTTCTTATCCCAGTCTGGACTGAGGAAATCTGCCAGTTATCTAGAATACTCATCTAATTGTAGACATACCTTTATCTCTAGTCTGTCTTATAACTACATGACAGGAAAATGCAAATCCTTCACTATGCTACAATTTAACAGCAGGACTCACCGAAGCCTTACAATATTTATTAGGTCTTTTATTTATTGTCAGTTGCCTCCTTTTAAATATGGCACGGACACATACCGACACCTACACTGTATTTTACTTATAACAGTAGGTGTGGATCATTTTCGTAAACTGGTAAAAAGGATTTTAAAAGGTGCCTGTCAGCTGCAAAGCTTTTTATTATCCAGTGTCAGCCACTGGAAATTATGTACAAACTAAAGTCAATGGAACAGAAGTTAATTATCCAGTACAGCTATTGTTATTATGTAGAGGAGCCAGCTCTTATTGATTAATGAGTCAGTGCTATGTTTGCTCACAGGAATATTAATATCTTGTGCACAAGACAAGTCATTAAAATGAGCAAGGAAGACCTTGACTTTAAACTTAAAGTGCACATTGCTCTAGTTATCTGAATCATTTTGTCAGGTATAGCATCATAGCTATAAATTATTGAAACAAGTAGTTATTGTAAAGATAGTTCACACAGCCTGTTTTAAATTAAACAAGTCGATACACTTTTCCCATTATGTTCTGCACTGTTACAAATAGGAGACTTTAGGTGGGCAGGAAAAGAGTTAGGAGACAGGATAAAACTCTGGTGCATGAGCCTTTGCCTCACCTAACCCCTCACAGCATGCAAAAACTGAGAATAACACTGTGTCCATGCTGAGCTGATGGAAAGTGTGGGTGTAGCGGACAAATGCGGGATGGGTCAAAAGAGATTTCTCATTAACTGATTGCATAGCATTGAAGATGGCCTGATAATAATTAGCAAGTACTAAGGCATATTTCAGAATTGAAGTCCAATGCCTTACCTCTTCTAGTATTCCCAAAGCCACCAAATTATGCACTGAAAAACCTACATTACTATTTTATGAAAATGTATGTTATAGCATTATGAATATAATAACACTTTACTGGAAATACAACTACACCTGCTTTTAGATCATGCTAACACCTGAAACTTAGAAAATCAATGTGGATCTACAAAGTTGAGGTCCAGCATTTATTTACAGTAATGCTATGTTCCATCACTCTGACAGAATAGAAGGACATTTAAGTGGGAGTATATTTTCTTGCGTCTGGTTTACTGGTACTTACCAAGAGGAAGCCAAAAGCAGTCCCGGTATAAATGAGAATAGTTAGGTGTCATGTGACTTAACAGGAGGAAATATCAAAAGGGAATTTAATTACATAATAGTATAAGTAGAACTAGGAAAAAAGGTTAAAACTTTGAATTACTGGAAATATTAAACAGTATTTTAGGGGGTTTTGTTTGTTTATTTTGAATATATTGTAGGTAGTGCCTCTTCCTTTAAAGATTCAGATGTAAGCTTGAATCCACACGTTGTGTCTCCCTAGGTTTAATTACTCCAGTACTTCACGGTAAGCATATGTTTTGGCACCTTGCCAGAGATTACTGATCCTTTCAGAATTAAACCCTATGCTTGGTAATATGGATCTGTGGAACCAAACCTGTATCATCTTTCCTGTGAGCCTCTGCCAGCCTCAGTGAACAGTAAACCTCTCTTTCATCAACATAACTCGGTTCCAGGACCAACTGTTACTTTATTTGGCTTGTTGTGATGGCAGAATAAAAGGCAAATCTCCAGAAGACGCTGATCAATTAGAAACTGTCCAGACAATAACAACAGTAACAGCCAGTGGTCTGGAAAACGTAGTCTGCTAGGGAAGATTGAATGAGTGGCATAATTTAACCTGGAGAAAGAGAGACTGAGCAGGTGTAACAGACTTCAACAAATATGAAAAAGCTACGGCAAGGAAAGAGAATAATCTGTGCTTTGTGTTCAATTCATATAAATAATTTGTTCTCAAGGGTAGATAGACCAAAGGGTAATCAGTTTAAAATGTAGCGAGGAAGATGGCACTTAAGAATAATTGGAGGTGGACTGCACGGTGAGGTTGAGGGCATTTATCCCGTTTCCTTTTGTGTTCCATTGTTTTGAAGCTCTTTCATCACACTGGTCCTGCAACAGAGGATATGAATGGGTTGTAGGAGGAATATAGTCTATCTAGAGAGTTGCAAGGTGGAGGGAATTTGGCCTTTTTCATCCCACTTCCCTCTCTGTTCCAGCAACATCTTTAGCGGGGCCTGGGGCGATGTACAATGTTGCTGCTGCTGTGCCACGAGTCTGGATGTGGCTGACCCAGAGAGCCTTTCAGGATACAAGAATTCAGCAGTGGGACACGCAGGTGAGAGAAGGAATGAAGTTTTTAACCATTTGGAGTCTCAGCCAAATGTCAGCAAAACTTCAGGCAAGGCAGCGAAGCTATCATCTATCAAGAGGATAGCTCTTAGTGCAATAAAACTCCCACCTGTGAACAGTGGAAAGATGAGAACATCTCAAAGTAGAAATTACAGAAATCTTCTGTAATGGAGCCGAAATCCACAGTACTTGTATTCCTTCCGTTCTGGAATGCGCTGGCACAGAGAGCCACTTCATCCTGGTTCTGGGATGTGTGAGCATGTGGGTGTGCACACAGTGCCCAGGAGAATCCGCTCTTCCTGGGCCCCAGGGCCCTACATCGGCATGGGCTGGGCTAGCACTGAGTTCACTAAATGAGACAGTAGTCTGAAGGGGCAAAGTCTGCTCTTAATTAGTCCGGCCCACCTTACTGATGTCAATTTGTTCTAGCATTTCCCTGGCTGTTGATGAGTTGCCATCCAAAGAATTGCAAAACAAGTGTTTCAATGCCAGTCACAATGCCATAAAAAATGACAGCTTCTCAGAGGACACCTTTAATGTTCTTGAACTGCATTACAGATACGATTTTGATAATCCAATGAATAAATATTTTGGATTGAATTTAGTCTATTTCTAGCTCTTTCAGTTATGGGTGGATTTTTGTTTCCACTCCGCTAACTTGCAAGGAGAAAAAGAAATAAAGAAAGATCTAATAATTTCAATTAAACATCTAATATTTTTGTGGTTTTTTTTTAAATCCATTAAATTTACGCTGAAATGTTTTAAGGTTAATAGATTACCTCCGAACCCCAAGGAAATCAAGCTTCCTGTGCCTGCCTGTCATTTACTGGAGTGGTTACTTATCTGTCAATATTTCTTCCTTTTTTTCAAGTCCCAGGCCTACTTGATCTTGTCCATTTGGCACTGCTGGAGGAATAACAAGTTTCTTCCCGTCATGCACCATTCTGGGATACATCATGACAGAGAAATCTCAAAGCCCAGGTCAATTATAACAGAAGATGTGTAGCACCTCTGCCCCCACAGCGTCTTCTGGGGATCCACTTGGCAAAATGATATAAAACTATTTCCGAAGACTTCCCATGATCTGGTGCTACTTAGAACTAAGTCGCCAGCAAAATGTAAGGAAATATGCATATGCACTGCTGCTCGCTTTCCCCCTTGTTTGCCAAAGAGTCAAGTAATGTTTCATGTGTGGGGAGGGGGCTGGGGCTGGCAGATTCCTCACTGTACAGTAATTACTTTTTAATTAGAATTCATTGAATACAGATAGATACCTTCCATACTTTCTCCACTGATGATTTTAATATTCCCCTGTCAGGTATTATGAGGCAGTAGCTGACAGTGAGTTACACAAAGTAATCCTGTGGCTGGTAGCAACTTACATAAAGTAACTAACTTAACCATTTGTCTTAGATAAAATATGATCTCCGACTTCACTTCTTTCCGTGGAGTCTGTCACTGGCGTGTTGATGTAGTGTTTGTTTATTCTCATTCCTGCAGGAGGAAATATCATAGTTCATGTATCAAATTACTCTAACTGACTGGAACATTTTTATTTAAAATAATGTACAGTGATATATTTTCATAGTGTCGTTGATGTATTTTCAGGACTTCTAATTTTTTCAAGTATATAATCTGAATATCATTTATCTGAGCGTGCAGTTGTAAAATCTATGGTAATATCTGATCTCATTATAAAAATCAGCACTTAAGAATGGAATAGAGTAACTAAATCTGAAACTGACTGGATATTTGCGATATTTTGATAGAAATAAGAAAGAATTTCAGTTTTTTTCTTTTTGCTGCAGGGCCTCTAAACACAATCTGACATGTGATATATTTTTGAAGTCAAAGTTAATAATTCTCTTTACATAAAAAATAAATACCCCCTATTGAATACACGCTCTAAAATTAGAATTGCATATTTCTAAGTAATATACCTAAGGAAAGTGATTTATTCTAATGCAATAATGGCATAGATTTACAAAGCTTGAGTGATACAATGTTTCTCGTTATGGTTGTAAAATATTTGTTGCCACTGTGGGATTTTCTAGATCATTATTTTAAAAAAGGAAAAACCCACTTTGACAGATGAACTGGGGCCATTCTGAGCAAATCACAGATACTTCATATAACAAGGCCTCCAAAGAGGGGAGCACAGACTTATTACTATGGCAACCCAGATCAAAACACTATTTTAGTGGAGAGTTTCCAGTTTTACAATGCAATGATGATTGTTTATAGTACCATTGAAACCAGAATCAGCAAAGGTTCAAGAAATGAGCTGACAAGAGGAAAATCATTATAGATAAACTGGGGATACTTGAATGACATATTGTGGAATCTGCTATTATTTGATCAAATGATGAAATTGTTACACAAACATAGATAAATAATGGTAGATGATATGGTCTGATATAGACCGTATTTTGTTAGTTGTGTTATATTGTGTATCTGGAAGATAATTATTGGTTCAAAGCTGCAAAACACAAAAGCAGATTTAATAATAGAAATTGCTTAACTTTGATAATTCTCCCTAATAATTTATAAGTTTAAATTTTACAAATGCTTTCCTTCCCAAATCACTTAGTAACACCTACGTAATAACAACCGTCACCTACACCTGGCATTTAGACAACACCTCTGGTGGAGTGCTTTTTTTCCTAAAGTGCATCAGATGGCACTTGGGCTGGATAATACATGCTTAATCCCATAATAACTTTGATATCAGCTAATCAGTGCTTAAAGACTGTTAATCCTACAGCAATGAACCTCTTCAAACCTCTCTCATATCTGCAGTGGCAGGACAAGGGGATTTTTTTGTGGTAGTTTTTTTGGTGGCAGTAGCCTAGGAGCAGCTCTGGGCTCCCTCCAGCTGGTTTCTGCCTCATACCTGCTGGCCCAGGGAAGTGAGTTATTTCCCTCCCTCCTTGCTGTAATGGTCGTACTGGTTTGAATGTAGGAGCCACAGGAGTCTGGGGACACTGATCTGTTTTCTCTTAGGATTATTTCTTAACACAGGAGCCATGGATGAGGTTACTTGTTCTGCCTTCCTGCCAAGTTCATGCCATCCTTCACCTCAAAATCTTGAGCAAATCATGACCATTCCCCTTACCAGCCTTCTAGCTAGCCCCACCACTTCTCAACGTCTATGCTTAAAAACCTGAGCACCCCTGTCCATATAACTGGGGCAGTGTGGTTAAAGCCTCTGTTCCCACAGCACAAACAAGGAAAGCTCCTAGTGACTTCTCTAGGGGCTGTAGGAGCAGCCCCTGTGCAGGTAGAGAAGAGAGAATAGTTCCCTGTCTGAGAAGGAAAGTTGGAAAGAAGAAAGGTGAATGAAGACTGATCCCAGCAAATTTCCTCTACCTGGAAAGAGTCTGATCATGCCTGAGAACACCCCCGGCACAGGTCTTCCCTCTGCAGCAAGAGGCTTGCTTTGATGGTTCTCTTGGTGGCACTGGCTGATGGGGCAGCTCTGACAGAGGCAGGGCCCCAGGACCACGTGGGACATGGTCTTACCTCTGCAGCCCCAAAACAGTTTTCTCTGTGGGATCCTCAAGGTGAAAGTGCCTGTGAGTTCAGAGCAGTTTTATTCCCTGAAAGAAATAAGAGATTTACTTACATAAGCCTTTAAACATTGGACTGAGAGTACGAAGTGGATGAAATGTTTTCAGAAGGGTGATTTACTATGTAGTTTGTATATTATTGTGGGTGGAGAGAATTTGGCTCTTCATGGAAGCTTGAAGCAAAATTTTGCCGTACATTTGGTATTTCAGATGAGGCAGGGAAAGCATTTTCTGGTGTAGTCATACTTGGACCAGAATACAAAACACATCCTTTAGTAAACTGTGAAGCTTTAACTTGTTCAAATGACACTTACCCAACAAATCATTTTGAACTTGGAAGCATTAGAGAGGTCACATTTTTACACAGCTGATCTGCTGCTGAACAATCTTTTTTTGGCCATTAAGAACACCCAGGCTTTTTTCAACACCAGATATCATACCTCATCTGTGAATTACATTTTCCTGAGTTTATGATGACCATTTCAAGGAAAATTAAACCACTCCATTAACATCTGAGACAGGAGCACCCTTCAAAAATCCAATCCGGTAGAGCAGTTGATGGTATTTATTGCTCTTCCCTAATGCACTTGTATTTTCTCTGCCATGCGAGGACTATTCAGACATCATCATACAAGTATCAGCAGTGTGCTGCTTGTCTCAACTCCTAAGAGATGACACTGGCACATACTTAATCATGGAGCAATTATAATCTAAAAGACTTCCCAGAATACAGATTGAGTCCCCACGTAACTGTAGGGAAGCAGCAAGATTTTTCCATTGACTCCGGTATGTCCATACACTCTTGCCTTTCTGTTTAACCTCACAAACGTCTGTCTTCAGCCAAGAAACAGCAACAAAGGTGTCAACATCTGTTCTTTTCAGCCAGGTACAGCGCTGATGTTAAAGTTTTCCAAGATCACTGATGTCCTACATTATTAATAAAGGGCCTCAGAAATAATTCTTCTGCTGACAGAGTATTTATAAAATGTCTCCTGTCTTCAAAGTATGGTCAGGGCCCAGCCGTATAGCATGGAGCACAGATGAGGGCTGCTGGGTTGAGATGCAACTGGTGAGGACTGTGCTAGTCACTTGGAGGTCATAAGAAGCATCTGACACAAATGGCCAAGGTAACTGCAGGTCCCTCATTGCCCCTTGGTTTTGGCACGGTTACATTTATTCTAGAAATGGGGACATCCCCCTTTAATGTGATTCTCCAGGAGTTCATGTAATAATAATGGCAAAGAACATTTCTTCCCTTTATTCGTCCTCGTTCACCAATATTTACTTCTGGTTATCCAGCTTACCTGCTTGCCCTGTGCGGTGGATGTCCTGCATGGCCAGTGGTAGGCAACATCTGAAGACTGTAGTCACCTGTTTCCTCAATGTCATTTATGATAGTGCTTCCCACACCTCTGCTCTACACAGGTTATGGATAATGGTGAGGTTAGGGATACCAGAGAGATGGTTTCTGTCCTCCTGTGACAATTTTTGCTGGTTGAGATGACAGAGACAGGAAAGATACTCTCTCTTATTTTATAGAATTATATACACCAGCACAGACTCTTTTTTAATTTAGGTCCTGGTCAGTCTGACACTTCCATTCTTTTGGTCTTCAGGCTCCCTGTCAGATCACTGTGTGAGGCCTCTGGTGGGTATGGGATGGTAAAAGTTACCTGAACCTGAATTTTTCCACGTCAGTTTAAAATACCTGAAAATATCAGGTGAGCTCATCATTTTGATATTAAATAGGCACGGTCTTCAAGGAGAAAAACCATTCAACACCCCAGTGATGACCATTGCATAAATCCCCTCATAGGCTGGGCAAAGAAGCCAAAAATATGAAAATTTTGAATATGAAACTGAGTATATGAGAAAGAAACAGAACAACTCTCTGGCTCAGAAATTTCTCTGCTCTCCTCTTGGTCATTTTCTTCAGCTCTTTCTCTCTCAACAACTTGTAGCAGTCAGAATGTCTTTAGTATTTTGTCTCCAGCCCAAGAGCAAGTAAGGTCTTTGTTTAACAGCAGCTTCCAGATACAAAATAACCCATACATTTGAAATGCAAAACAATTCCTAAATTTCAGAGAGCTGCCAATTGAAAATGTCTCTGTGAGGTGCAACAGTGGTTTGGGGAAGACTGTCTCCAAGAAAGAGCAGCACAGAGCCAGGCTTGCGTGGGTTTCTGCTCTCCATCACTCATGTATATGTTAAGAAATAATTGCATATCCTGATCATCTCCATGCTTAGAAGTCAGCACAGCTTTAGTACTACCCAGCTGTTCTGCCATAGTATAAATCCACTCCATCTATCTCATTTATCAGCTTTGTGTAAGTGTTCCATCCAGCTCTCTGTACTGTTTTTATCAACAAGCACTGTCAGGTTAAAAAGTGGATGACTGACTTCCTCGAGCAATCTGAAGAACTCAGTGCCACGGAAACATGTTTATTGCTGGATAACCATACCCCTTTCCCAAGTGAATTTTTAATGGCTGGGGCTGTCTTCCATAGCGCGTCAGCCAGAAGGAGCTGTGATTAAGCCCCACACTCTGTGATTTCCATCCAAAATTTTCCACTCAGTGGTGACAAAATCTTATGTAGTTTTCACTAAACTCTCCTCCAATTTCCCACTGGCTTTTAGTATGTGCAGATAATTCAGAATAAAACCCCTTGTCACAGTAATATGTATTCTAGCGTAGCACAGAGGAGCTGTTTCACCATGTAAAAGCCATATTGCCAAGCTGTATTATGCTTTACCTGTCACCATGCCAGGAAACATTTAACAAGGAAGGAAAACAAGGAGAGTGCATGTGTTGCCAGCTATTCAATATAGGCCATTTACTATTAAACTGTGGAAAGGTGCTGGAGTTTAAATGCACCCTGGTTTTCTCCTGTTCCTGGTAGCAAAAAGCTGAAAGGTTTTGCACTGTTGACCTACTGTTCAGCACTGCTAATTTGGACCTAGACTATCTCACTAGGTCTTTATGGTTCACTGGTCTTTTCGGATCCTCAAGGGGGATTTAGTTTGTTTGTTTTCAAAAGGTTTATAGCACCCCAGAAAGTGGGGTTTGGCTGAGTGACCAGTTTCCGTTTCTGTGAGAAAGGATGGCCCAGACTGCCCGAGTCCACTGGTTGCCTGGGGGCATGGGGGCAAGGCTCATTCTCATGCAAAAACTAGGCACAACATCTTGGGTACAAGTGAATCGCCATTGTAATGCCTTCATTACCCTGCCAGCCCAAAGCTCTGAGGTTCCTACTGGTGCTCCCTATGCGACAAGTGGGGCCTTTGAATAGCACTAACAGTCAGCAACAGAGAAATACTGAAAAATAAGGGGTAATCTAACTGCCATTTGGGGGGATGCCTGACAATGTCACCCTTCAGTTCTCCTTCCTGCCACAGGGACTGTTTGTGCAGTTCATGTGAAGCGCTAGTTTAGTGACAGCCGTGGAGCTGGGACTGTAGGACATGTCCTCCCTTTAGGTAAGTGGAAAAAACAGCACGCTGCAATGTACATAGTCGCAGCATCTGGTAAGTCAAACTTTGTCTTCCTTTCTGGAAAGCGGAGTGGCTCTGTGGAAAGGATTGGACATGTTTTCTCTGCAGCCCCGCTCCGGACAGCCCACAGTCTGCAGAAGGGCAGAGGTCTGCCTTCAGGTTCCCACAGGCAGAAGAGGGGAGAGACTCACAAGTCCTGCCTTTCAGCAAGAAGATCTGGTATAAAGCACCGCACAGTAAGTCTTAGTAAGTAACTGTGTAGTTAAGCTGTGGCATTATGGGTATTTTTAGTTTGTATCAGTCAATGTTTTTATTGTTTTAATTGGTTTCTATATGGTTGCTTTGGGCTATTGTTGGAGTACTGGCACATACTGTTACAGTGTGCTTTTGAAGTACAAATTCAGATGATGAACACAGAGTAGTGGTAGAGTAGCTCATGGAGAGGGCCTCTGCCAGGCTTTGTCTTCCTGAAGCATGGAACTGTGTACCTGATTTCAAAATGTCCTGGAGTCTGATTTAAGTACTGTACTGAAACCCAGAGAGACAAATGATTGTTGCAAAAACAAGGTTGATGAGTGTTTTGCGACAGCCTTGTTATAATGCGATCTACTGCAATCAGGTGTGTTATTCTGTCACTTGAGCACATATCAGCGTAATACAGTTTGAATCCAGGGCACAAGGGGACAGAGGTGCTCTCCATTTACAGTTGTTTCCATGTAGGAACCTTGAGCTACAGGGAGAAAAACCTGAGCCTGGCAAGGTATCATACTCTGAGCGAAACCCCATGAGAACCTTATAGTGCTTAAAATGTGGGTGAACATTGCAATGTGTGGCTACACAGCAGTTCTAGGTCTCTCTACAGGGGCTTACCTGGGCATCAGGGAAGAATAAGGCTGCTTTGAACCTTGCTTGGCAAGGCTGGTGCTGATGTCTGTGCCTGAACTCTTCCTTCCCCTGCAAGGACACCTCAAGCCACAGACTCAACTGATCCTTCTATTCTCTTTAAGTGCTTTGAAAAAGGCTATTTCAAAGGGGAGACAAAAGGCACAAATAGATGCAATCAGCAGGTCTATCTCTCTTTCCTCCCCGCAAACAGTGCTGTCTTGCTGAGCCTGGCAGTCATTTTATTGGTCCCCTCTTGACTGGCCTCTAAGTCTCCCCACCTGGTGCTCTAGTGCTAATTGGTACAATTAGCCTCTCCCTCCCTGGGCTAATTGTTAATGACTGTCTCACCATCCTCATGGGAACCAAAAGAAACTTGCACAAGGGGAAGGGTTGCAACCACAGAGACACCAAGGGAGAAGCAAGGAGCTGGGACAGCCTGGTTTGCTGCTTTCCATTCCTCTCACGTTCACTCACACAAAGCACGTAACTCTTTCTCGGAACAACATATAACATTTCTCTGGATCATACTACCAATAAAGTAACAGGGTTGTTCAGCACCAGGGAGCCCATTGTACAATCTGTGGGGCCCTTCATGGCATTTGAGCGCTAGGGCTGCTAATATGCACAAGGTAAAACTCCTTAGCTGTCTGCCCAAGGTCTTTGTAAGACACTTCTTATGCAAACACCTGTCTGGAGAATATTGCTGGAAGTTGCTCAGAGGTAGTAGAAAAGTTAATATCCAGATTGTTTAAAAGGAGCTGGGAACAAAAGCCCTATTGGTTCTTCAAAAGAGTATTGTGATCTTTACACAAAAAATACATGCTCTTGAAACTGCTACATGTTTAATATTAATACAAGTATTTGTTTGTGACTGTATTTGAAATGGCTTCAGGTGGCAGGTTGTCCTCTGTTGTCCTCAGCAGACAGGGAGCCTTGGTGAGAAGAATCTGATGAGAATTAGACAATAGATTTATAAAAGAAAATATTGAAACTGTCTTTTCATGTGGGGCCTGACAGTATTTAGTAGTACCTTTGCTTTTTAAAAGTTAATTTTTAAAGTTTTTTAGATGTACAAATTAACTACTGCTCATAAATAGCCTTCTTATCACGTGGCATTAATGTAACTGGGATGAGTAGCTGATAGCTGACTGAAACTGACACCGGACCTGCAATGACATGTGCAGCATCCCCAGCTCTCAGCAGAGAGCTCAGGGCTGTAAACTGAACTCGTGAGGCAGGTGAGAGCTGCATGCTGGTGCCAGGGTAGTGGCGGGTGTGTGTATGTGTCAGTGTGCTTTGCTTGCATAGAGGTAGTTGTTGGGATCTTAGAGGTACAGTGAACTACCTCCAAACTGTGCTCGTTGCACATGTGGGTGCAAGGTGACAATATATGAGCAAACCTGCCAACAGCAGAGCTCAGTTATTTTTTCTCCTTTATACAGTGAAATGTCAGAGTCCAGATTTAAAGACAGGTCTGTGGCCAAACTCAGGGGGAAGAAGAGGAATAGATAACAATTGTCTTCCTATGAGTAAATCGTGTGTTAGCTACCCTGGCTGAAATCGATGGGTGAGGATTCAGGGGGTGTGCTCAGGGATGTGACTTTCCAAATACATGGATCCAGATGAGGGCTGGGGAACTTTCCTCCATGCGTGTGTCACTCTTGCCATGTTGACGAGTAAACCCAGCTGAGCAGAAGAACACAGTCAGCTCAGTGGAAGATCAAGCTAAACCTGAGTGGCACCAGAGCTGGTGTCATGTACTCAGAGAGCTCTGCCTGCATGGAAATAATTTTGTGTTGGTTTGACCTACAGTGTAACATCCTGCCCCATGGCTTAGCCGGGGAAAGGGAGGAGTAGAGCACGAGTCCCTGACAGTTTGAATGCCAACCTGGAGATCAAACCTCTCTAGATGATGCCATGCAGGACTGTAAATGGCTGTTCTGTTATTGTGTAGATACCGAGTGTATCACCTGGCAGGCAAATGGAGAGCTGTTCAGGGCAGAAACAGTGGGTCTGATGGTTTAAATTCTAAAAAAAATACTGCTGAATGTAAACTATGTTCAGTAAGAAATGCTATGGGAGTTAGACAGAAAAGATATTGCTGTGAAGTTGATTTTATGGACTGACCCCAGAACAAAGAATGCCTGCGGATGAGGGCAGCATGAAGGTATTTGCTGTTGTTGAGACCACATATGTGAATAGGCAGAAGCCAAGCCTCTGTCAAGCCTGCTAAGTGGCTAGTGTTTTCCAAGAGTTATTGCATTTGCCTAATGAAATGACCTCTTCGAGACAAGGCAGTGTTTATTTCAAGCTGTATAATGTTTTGCACTGTCCCAGCTTCTTCAACCTTCTTCAGGTTTGAGCTCAGTTTTTCCAAGCTGTGTTCATCTTGTAAAGCTATGCATACATCCAGGCACAGGGATGTACATCAAGATATAATTTGCGGATAGACACTGACATTTAGAAAAGAAACATCAGAGCAAGAAAACATCTGCCATGAACAAAGATTTAAGGAACTATTCTCATCTCATGAAGTAGATGGATGGATGGTGCAGGGCACTTCACTGGCTCTGCTGTGAACTTTACACTGTGCTGCTTGCGTGGGTAAGGCTCTGTGGTGAGGAGGGCAGAGGTTGGCACAAACAACCTGAAGCAAGAGGGAGGTAGGCTGGGGCACTGAAGCACTCAGTGCCCTTGAGTAAGAGGCTTGACTTGGTCGTTCCTTAGGGTGACCTTGGACAGGGCTCTTAGATTCCTTTTCCTCAGTCAGCCCAGCTGGCAAATTTGTTTGGGGGTGAAGAAACACCAAAATGACATTGAACAGCAAGCTGTGCCCCTGCATTGCCCTTTCCAGGGTAAACAAATCATACCCCAACATCCCCCCCAGCCCGCCATCAGGGCTTTTCAGCGTGTCCTTTGTAGAGCCCTGTGGAAAAGCATGGATGCAACATGAACTACACAAATGGTACAGTTGCATATTCAGATATATTGCAATGTTTGTTCATCTCTCAAAATGTGTGTACAGTACTGATCACTGTATTAACTGTGTGCTTTCTGCTAATTAGCAATGCAAATATAGAAAGATTATTCTTCCCTCCTTTTCCATAAGCAGCCAAAAATGCATTACTTTTTTCCCCCGTTACCTTTTCTGTGATTAAAAACAAAAAGGATGCTAGACATAATAACCAGTGTATTCAGCATCTAGTGGAAAGATAATATTATAAGTGTGAAAGATGGTTTTCCTGGAAAAAGGACAGTTTTATTCATTGGCTAACAGAAAGCATTAGTTTTACAGTTCAGGGTAGAAGCTGCCATAATTCTGGTCATATTGTTTCTTCTGGCAGGGAATAAACTCTCTCTTTTTTTATACCTAGAGGTGAGTTTTTACTCTTTCTCTTTGAATTACACTGGTGGTCATCAGAGTGGTGGTGGAACAAGAGTGTGATGTTGCTGGAGTACTTCAGATGTAGTTGCTCAAAGCACTGCCACTATAATTCAAAGTGAAGAGAGTAAAACTTACAGCAGGCGCTCCAAAATGGAGGACACCGAGGTCTTTGTTTACTGTCCTCGTCCTCCTTCCCTTTGGGCAAGAGCCAGCATCTGACATCTGCGTTGCTAGGTACATGGCGTTACCCAGCCAATTACGCACCGCTGCAACATGCGACCTGGCTGCATGCACAGGACGAGCATGGGGGAATGGGGTGGGGAGACCAGGCAAGAAGAGGGTGACCCTGGTGCCATCTGGGGACATGCAGTCACTGGCCAGTGCAGGGACTGCTCCCTGTTAGCAATAGCTTTCATCAAGACCAGCAGACTGATCTGGGAAATAAAAAAGATTGGAAGGCACCTGGTACAGATGAAGCATGGCACACCTGGTGTTGGCAGCACTTTGCTGCCAAAGAGCTAGTTGGGCTAAGAAGAAAAAGTGAGTTTGTTTCCATGCTTTTTTCACCCCTAACCTCAAGTTTTGTACCTTCTGCAAAATATTTAAGCAGATTTATCTTTTCCTATACCTTACCGTAACTCACAAAATTGTACTATGCCTGTATTCCTGGCAGGATGTGTATTTATGTATGATGGATCTGGGTCAAAATCAGAGATATCAAAATACAAAGTTTTCAAGAAATCTGAGCATTTGCAATGCTGTCATTTGTAGTTCCCTTTTGTGTTTGTTTCTAGAAGGGATTCTGTGGAGAGTCATATGATTTGTTGTGACCATTCTCAAATAATCATTGTTCCAGAAAATTACTCAATCCTTTATTCACCAGATAAAGTGTGGATGTTCTCCCCATGGAGCTGAATGCGTGTACTTGGCACAGCTATACCCCAACATGTAAAACCTGATTGTGCACAGAGCTCTTCTGAACACCTGAGCACAGAATCCCCTTCTACTAATTTTCTTGAAATGAAAACAGGTCTGATCGCTGGCCTAAGCTGGGCGTTGGGACACCTGAATGGAGACAGAAAAAGTGTTTCTCTACCTTATGTTTCACACGGCTCCTGTCTGGGCAGTGAACACCACCAATTCTGTCCTCAGCAATACCTCCATAGATGAGTCTATTCCTAACTTGAAAGAATTACCTCTCTGGACCCATATTAATATAATGGCACTTAGCAGCGTATCATTGACAGTGTGTGTACATACACAGAACTTTCTTCTAGTCAGACATTCCCCTGCTTTTTTTTAAAGACGCTTTTTAAGGGAGAAGAAACAAAACTTTTCTTTAAGGATTACCTGAATGTCTCTGTAATTTATGGCAGCCCCTTGACACTGGAAGAAATTGCATCACATCCACATGAAAAAAACAACCTAGTGGAAAGAGTGAGATTAGACATAAACTTGCAAGCTCTGCTTATAATATGGAGCAACAATACATGAACATACTGTTCTTTTGCTGCTACTGTGGAGAAAGAATGAGGGTAAAACGTGTGAGAGAGCCACAGTTAAATTACTCACTATTAGCCCCTACAGTGTGCTTCCAACCTGCGTTGATATATATATACAGAGAGAGCGAGAATGTCACAGTTAAATTTTTTTTACTAGTATAATGAGGAAAGAGACCAACAGAAGAAGTTCCCTTGGCTAATTTTCTAGCCAGCAGCCACTGCAATGTTCCCACTAGGAGAGACTGAAGAAGTGAGAGAGTGATATAATAAATAATGACTGGCTCTGCTGGTAAGGAGAAATTATCACTGTGCTTGGGGGATCTAAGTATGTGCTCACCCAAGAAACAGGGAGGGGGAGGGGGCCGGGAGCGCTCTGTCGTGTCTTGAGAAGAACATTCAGCAATGTTTGAATTAAAAAGGATTTCAGCCACTGCTTTGTCTGCTAAACTGGAGACGGGAAAGGCTGGATGGAGCAGTTCTGAATGAGGTGCATGTCAAAGGAGATTCCAATCTGAGCTCTTCGTTTAAATCTGCTCCCTGAAATGGAGATGGAAAGCAAAGGTGGGCTCGCGGCTGGGCCCAAGGGTGTGAAGTCCCACTGATTTCTCCAGGGAGCACACTCGTGTGCCGTGGACACAGCCCATGGTAGATCCTGCCCTTGGTGGGCTGCTCGCCCTCTGGCACAGGGCTGAGCAGGCTCAGGCCATGGAGGAATCACCTCCTGGAGGAGATCCAGACAGAAGCCGAGGAGACTGTGTTCGGCTTGGGATCTCACAGCAGCCTGGGTTAAGGCCGCGCTGCTGGGATCCATGAGCTGTTCCTGTGGGACATAACACTGAAATGGTTGCAACTGGCTGTAATGTCTCCTTGGGGAAAAAAAATTAGCTACATATTTTAAAATCTGAAAGGCTTTTTTTTCTTTAGCATAGTTTAAAAGGGAGAGCAAACCAAGATAAAGTCACATCAGTACAACAGAGCAGTATGTGCATGTGCCTGTGTTTCTATTCAAAGCCCTGTCTTGCAGCGTGGCACTTGCCCCTGCAGGCAGGCATAGTCCTTAGAAACAGAAAGGTGCAGTTCGGAGAAAAGGTCTCTTACAGGAAAGAAAAGAAGCGTTATAGCTCAGCCAAACACAAGTTATTAGGCATGGTGCAGGGCAGCTGGGGAAGGTGCAATGGTCTGTGATGCGGAAGATGTCAGTTCAGATGGTCAAATGGTTCTGCCCACCCTTAGGTTCTATTAATTAAACTACATGGAAAAAGTCATGGGAGTTGTGTTCGCTAAAATCTCTTGACCTTCCATGGTGAAAGAGTGAGATCAGCTATTCTTATGAGATTTGTGTTATTTTAGCAAAAGAATCTCCTTAGAAAGGCTTGAAGAATTTTGGAGCCATCTAACCTGAATTAGATTCCTGGATCAGGCTTGAATTGCAGACGCTGGTTTAAACCCCGTAGCTAAACAGGGCCTCCTTTCCCATTTCCAAAAATAGTATGCTACTTTCTACATTTCACCACATGTGCTGTTTCATATACAGAAATAAATAATCTGGGATTTAGTATGATTTAGTTCATTTAAATAAAAGCAACTTTCACATAAAGAGTTGAATATTCTGCTTCCTAGACTACATTTCAAGCTTTTTCGCAAGACAAAAGCAGCAGTCAGGTTTTTTTGTGCTCCAGCATCATGAAAATTTGCATGGTGAGATGCATTTCTCACCACATGCGGACTGCAAATTGTATTTGAAATGGAAAGTATCAATTAAATAAGCCTTTCTGAACTGTCTGGTGACAGCTGCCATACTGCTGAATGTTGATGATACTTGCAATATCAACAGATTTGGGCCCTTGCACTGGAGATTATAAAACACTTTCTAGCCATTTAAAATACTGATTTAACAAGCAGATCAGGATCATCATTTCAATCATTGAAGACAGAAACGTTTACTGGGAAGCCTTTTCTCCCTGGGCACACCCAGTAGCATCTACACAGGTGCTGGTTTTGTTCAATGGTTTCAAAACCCTGCACAAGCTAATGGAGGGGCAAAATGAAATTGGTGCACTAAGTCAGTGGGAGGCTGGGCTGACTGTTCAGATAGGCAAAATCCCACTGGGAATCCAGGGATGGTTTGAGGGTCTGAAGACTGAGGAGGATTCCCCTGGAGGGGCCCCTTGGCTGGTCTAGCCAGGGGGCTTGCCCTGGCTGGGGACACAGGGCTTCGCCTCACCATCTCAGCCCCAGGAGGCATCAGGAGGCAAGGCTGGACACATGCAGAATTTGAATGTCTTTTAAAACTAAGCCAGTCCATTTGCTTAAGGCAGGGGGATGTTTGTTTGTTTGTTTGTTTGTTTGGGGTTTTTTAATGAACGTGGCAGGTTTGAGTGAAGCTGCCTTTTTTTTCAGGTTGCAGTTCCTGGGCTGAAGTGACAGACGACAGACATGCCAAGGGAGAGAATTCAGCTGGGACCCTCAGCATCCCTGACAGACCGTGTGTGCCTATGGAGCTGCGGGCTATTATGTGGTAGGGGTTTTGCCCTCTGGGTTTCTTTTTTTTTTTTTTTTTTGCTAAGTATATAAAATCTTGTATGTAGTCCAAATGAAAAAACTTAATTTTTTTAAGTTCTTTAAAATCTTCTGAAAGCAGGTAGAGGCAGCCTTGTTTCCAGAGAAGCTGCAGCCCACAGTGAAGGGGAGGTGTTGTTAAAGTGTATGGTACATGGAAAAAAAAGTAATTTAGCAAAACCAAAAATTCCTCCACTAACAACTAAACCATCACTTTAAAAACACCCCCATTTCTCTAGCACAAACTTTCATTTTCCGCATGCCTTTGCCATCCTTGCATGAAAAAAAATCTCACGTAGATGTGGGGCACAGTCTGGTGTGCCTGTGCCAACACACAGAATGTGTGCGATCCAGCTCCTGCAAAGTCGTGGGGAAAGCATGACCTGGGTATTGCTTTTATGAATAGCAGATGCACTGCATTTTTAATATAAGCAGTGTGCCCAATCATGTCTAGTGTACAGTACGTAGGTTAACGATATAAAATAGACCCTGAGAAATACAGCTATTGTAATCTTTTCATTATTTATCCATTTTAATCTCTCTCTATTAGGAGACTATGTATAATTTATTTTTTATTTCTGCAGTGAATAATATAAGATCTCTTTATATTTTTTATTTGAAAATTCTGTTTTAAAGCACTCTGTTGGATAACATTAGCTATATTTTCCTTTTTTTGTTAATAAAAATCAAAATAATATGCTAAGCTTTTGTACAAGTATGCATATTAGAATGCCCTTAATGCAGCAGTGTGTGTGACACTCCAGAGACTTGAGAACTGCTTCAGCTGTACACTGGGACCTTGAAGTTGTATGGCCCAGCACCAAAGACCTGAAAACTCATGCTAAATTGTTGGATTTCTGTGCTTTTAAAATCCTGTTTAAAATTTCTTCTCCTCTTCGATCCTGTTCAGATTGTGCTCCTTAAAACTGTTGTTGCCCTCATCAGAGCCACTCATTTTGCTGACAGAATTTTAATGATGACTGGGCATGGACCTTAATGCTGCAACCTGAAATAGGCAAAATCCCAGGTGGAGAAGGGGTAAGTAAGAGATGTTCTGGTTAGAGAAATGTGATCCAGGAACCACAGCTTCTGCAAGCATCTTGCTCAGTAGTCTTGAGCGCCTGTCTCAAGCTTCCCAAAATGTCCAGTATTCAGGGGTTTGCTCCCGAGCGAGAGTGACAGTGTCTGGATGCAAATGGCCTTCAAAACAAAACCTCCTCTTCAAAGATGCAAATTGCTAAATATTAATAATCATAGTCTGAGGGTCTCCTAAAACAAAATCCCAACAAATTGCATGGAATGACAGTTGAATATAAAAAGGCTTGCCTCCATCGGTTTGTTTCTTAAAGGGGCAATGGAGAAAGACGAGGACAGAAAAACGTCACCCAAGTCTCAGTCCTGAGAGACTCCTCCTCGAGCGGCCTCCTTCTGGCAGGCTTGTGCTAAAATCCTGGCTGCCGTGGAGGAGACAGGTCCCTACACTGGCCACTGCACAGAGCTGCCATCAGTCTACACACTCCAGGAAAACTCAGCTCTGATTTTAGGGGGGTATCTCAAGTCCCCACAGGAGGTGGCAAGCAGAAAGTCTGCTCCAAATCTTGTCCTTGAGAGTTCCTCCTCTCTTTTATGGTTGCCATCACTCCCACAGGTATTTATCCCTCTGGAAAAACAGAGCTGAGTAAAAGAAATGGGGCCATTCTGATCCCATGGGATTTATTTACTGAATTAAAGGGTTGGTGCAATCTATTAGATATGAGTCTTGCTGGTCTGTAAAAGTAAGGTTAGCTCCCTGCCTTTCAAAATTCCCTGCATGACCATGAAGAGCCAGTGTTGGTCCATCTTAATTCAGGATTAAAATTCTTCAGGAGGTACCGGTTTAACTCCTCTGTGGTCTCCGTGCTGCCTTCCCTCCCCTGCAATTATACCAGCAGCAGCGTCTACAGTAATGGAGAACAGCTGTATAGTTTAAGCAAAAGCCAAGAGGTTTGGACACCAGGAAAGCAACCCTCCCCACTCCCTGCCTCATGGAAGGGAAGACGTTGTGCCCATGGATGTAGGGCCCTAGGGTGGTTTTAAATTAACTGAAGACTCTACTTCTGTGTGAAGTTTGGCTACAAGAAGAGTCTGGTAAAACACATATTACCACTTTCCTACATTATAGTTAATCACTATTTTCTAGAATAGTTAAACTGCCATCCCCTCCCAGAGAATAATTACTGCTATTTAATTGTATTTATAATTTAGTATACACCTGAAAAATATGCTATAAAATATCAGGGGGGTTCCCTTTAATACTGGTGTTCCATTTACAAACTGTCACATTTATAATGCGTCTTTAATCTTCTGTGGTCTGCTAGAATTTTATATTAAAGCCTGCTTTGTGCTTTAAATATTAAAGATTCTGCAGTACTTCAAAAGGTGATAATGCCTGATGCTCTGGTGGTGCTTAAATCTCAACAGCTAAATATATTGAGGAATGTTCGGTGGCCCTGGCTTAATTAAACATGTATGTGTATTTTCAAATGCAATCTTTTTCTGCTTGTTAGGTTTTTGACAAACCTCCAAACAGGTCCAGGTGGAACAAAGCATGTAAACAAGCTTGTGAATGCAAGCTTAAAACACTCAAATTAGCACCTTCTTACAATTAATATGCAAACCCTGGGATCTCTGTTATTGATAATGCCATTTAATATTATTTGCAGCTGAGCCTTATATTCTAGCCTTTTCATTTTTCTAAACCATGTCCACTTTAATTACATGAAAATGTACTGTTAGAGACTAGTCATGCAATGAGACCCTGTTTACTATAAGAAACTTATTCTACCCTGTGTAACATAGTATAAATTACAAGGCTGAGATAACATTTCAGCACGCCATTTGCTTTACAGTGTTTAATGGTTTAATTTGGCACATACAGCTAAACCTGGAACCATTGAGGTATGCACGTAGGTTAACACGTAGTCTTTTTATTATTTTCATTGCTTGTTCCCCACCCCCCATGAGTTAACAAATTCACTTATGGCATCTTCTCCTAGATTGGATTGCAAGTGCTATAGGGGAGGCAAACTCTCTGTGACAGGAACAGGCACAAGACCCACTGACGGGGCTCTGCTCAGAGCCAGGGCAGGATGTGAGCTCCCCTCAACACCCTGCTACTGAGTGATACGTTTATTAGGAGCAGACTTTTTTTATGCAAGTAAAATTGCTCTGACTGCAGCATCTGCTCTTGCAGGTTTGTAGCAGCAGAAAAATGTTTCAGAAGTGCTTTGTTCTTTCTAAAAAACAGGATGCCAAAGCTCGGCAGCACCAAAGCATGCAGAGATATGGTGCCCCATGGCTGGTCCGCTCATGCAGCTGTTTTCATTGGCAGTCCCACTAATCTGGCTACTCTTACCCAGTTAAAGTAATTGGTGCAGTCATAGATAGTGTGTGTAATTAAGGTCTTATATTAACAACATGCTGCTCTTGCTACCTTAAAATTAGTCCATATCCAAATGACCTGACCCATCATTTCTTTTTAAATTTTGCATTTTGAACTGTAGATTTTCTATTAAACTAAGGTGCTGCATATTAAATAAAAAAAAGCATGTACAAACAGACATATTCATGCATAGGCGTATGATATAATACATATATCAACAAACCAAATAGCTCTGCATATACGTGTGAGCATTGCCTCCCAATTCTGCATAAATAAGAGGCTGGCCATAATTTGAACAGGGAAGGAAATATTCCATACATGAAGAGATATGGAGAATTACTCCATTTGTTTTAGTGCAAATATGCAGCAATTGTCCGAATGCATTTGAAATATGATGAAAATATCCATGAATGCACCTGAGAAATGTTCTTTTATTCTACTATAATAGGTAAGGTGATGGCAGAAACTGGGGAAGCTGAAATAGAGCTACTGCAGTTTTACAGGTGAGGCAATGTTAGCAGGAAATGACAAGCAGGCTATAGTTATTATAATACCTAGGGCAAAGCAGCAAGCATGCACAGTGATAGACAAATCTAAATTAATGATAGCAAGGGTGGTGTGGCATTTTAATGTAAGCTTACTCTACTGTAGGGAAACTTGTAAGAATATTGTAAAATAGGTGAAATACCAGTCCTCATATGTGACTAACAAAATGTTTTGTTTAGAAAATATAAATACAAGCTGGAATACCGCAGCTGCCTATTATTAAGGGAACTAACTTTCTTTTGTATTTTAGCAACACCTTAAAAGCCTAATGATTGCTTTTGGCAAACATAGGACTACTATAATTTTAAATCTGTCAAACAAACACCTTGAGAAACCAACCCCCCCATTTCATCTTGCATTTTAATGTTCTCCTTTTCAGACAGAGGGGACTGGTTAGCTAGTCGTCATTAAGTCCTTATGAGTCAAAACTGTTTCCCTGTTGGATTCAGCATGTTTTCTCAGTCAGTAACCACTACCTGTAATTAAAATGTCGTCCTAACAACATCAAGGTGCAGAGAGTAAAAGAGTCAGTTCACCTCTGGAACTGCATGCTTTATGGAGCTCCACAACCCCTCAGAAATGGAAGCTCAGAGAAACTGTCTCTGTGATCTTTAATGGATTTTTAAAGATGACAAGAAAGGAAATGGGAAACTAAAGGCATGGAAGACATAAATTCCCTAAAGGTGCATTCTGAAGTAAATCAGAGCAACTGAAAAAGTGAATTCTCTGAGCCCTGGGATATCTCCCAGGTTTTTCAGCTGGACACTTACGGCTTGTCGGGTCCCTGAACACCTGTGCTCTGGGCATGCTTTGACACAGTGAGTCACAGAAAGATGAACAACATCACCTGAAGTGCTGTTTGAGGGGCAGAAAATTGCTCCCATTGCACACTGTGCTGCCTTTACTCTAAATCACATGACTTATTACAACCTTCCCTTTATAAAAGAATTGCCATTTAGGTGTGTTAACTTCTCTAGCTGTAATAGGCATGTTTCCCTCCTTATTTCCACAACAGCTAAATGCAAAGAAAGAGGTGAAGATCAGGTTTTACAAAATCAAACGTGGATTGTTTTCAGGGCTACAGCTGCACGAAAGCTAAATAACAATAGACAAGAACAAGAAACCTAAAAAGCTCTGTGTTACCCAATATGTGTTATATAGATATGTCTGTTTCTATAAAATGGTAGAGGAAAAAAGAAAATCAGTTTCCCTTCCAAAGATATCTGACTACAGTTGTGCTTTGTAGTTCTCAGTGAATAATACAAGCTGAGGCAGAAGACAGTCAAACTCTCTGGAAGAAAAAAAGACTATTTTGAAGCACTTTCATTTATTTATTCAATTTATGAAATCGTGTAATGTATATTCATCTAGTGAAATAGAATTTGGATATAGGGTTTGCAAGCAAAATTACAATGTAGTCTCATGTCTTAATAATGAAAATATTTTAGCATATGCACAAACACACAGGCTGTGTATATTTGAGTGGGAAGGGGGTTTGTGCAGATGTGGTTCAATCTCTTCTTGATATGTGGTGGTCCAATGGTAAATGTACCACCTCCCTTGTTTTGAGTGTGGTGCTATCGTTGCTACCATCCCTCTCTGGCTTCTTTTCATGCAGCACCACCTGACCATATATATATTCCTGTTGCATTGAGGACCCAGCCGTGTTCCTGAGGCTTTGCTGGGCATGAAGGACCCAGCACAATCTGTTATGCTGGGGAACCAACAGCACCCAAATGTGTCAGAGCAGTCACTGCTGTCTGTGTGCCTGATACCAGCCTGTTCACATCGTACCAGAGTGTTAGACTGAAATGCTGGAGGAATTGCCACATCATAGTACTTGATTACTTTGGGCTCTTCCAGATGTGCATCCTCGCTAAAAAGAAATTAAAATCAGTTTTAAAAATTGACCTCTTACCCCTATTTGTCTGTATTCTATTAGTAATCAATTTGATTAACTGTGATTCTTGAGTTTCAAGCTAGCTTTGGAGAAACTTTAATTCCCATCTTTTATATTTTTTTATGTGCATTATATACCATGCACTTATGCATACCCTCCAGGAAAAAAAATAATCCTTACATATAGTGAAAAGAGGAACGTTGGGGAAGATGGTGGCAAGTATTGCAGAGGAAAGTATTCTGATCATATAATATCTATACCAGAGCAGTACCTTTAGACCACATGTTTGGGAAGTGGTGTTCTGGCTTTCTTCTCCAGTGTGTATGGGTCCATGGAAAACATTGCACTTTCCCAGTCAGTCACAATTTTACCCATCAACCATAAATAACACCAGTCAGATATGAGAAAAAGAAACATTTTCTGTATTCTCCAGCACTGTGAATCATTGATTCTGCTTTCAAGTGTGAGCTAAAGCATGCAAGGAAGATGACTTGTTCAAAACGATTAGTATTATAAACCTAACATTGCAGCCTGGAAATCAGTTGCAAGGTTCATGTACCAGCATCATTCCCTCTATTTGCATTTCAGTAAAATTTGTTTTGGGAGGGCGAAGACAGGGTTTTTAAAAATATGACTTTTTTGCCGGTGTGGAGTGCAGCTGTGTAAGAGGTCAGAGGAAGTCGCTGAAGCACGGGAATTCAGCGTTTGCTTGGACTGAAGGCAGGCTATGTAACTGCAGCTAAATCCTTTGGCAACAGGCACAGCAGTTTCCTCCCCAGCAGAAAAAACACAAATGCAGAGGCCACAGTAACTCTGGGTGCAGTGCAATACAATCTACCACTTCATAGGGGCAGAATGAGTGCTCTGCTGCAGCATCTCCCAATATAAGCTTTGCTTGAGCAAGGGGCACAAGATCAGCCCCTTAATCTGAGTACCTCTCTGTTACAGTAGGTTTCGGTTTTATTAGCTCTCTAGCATTAGAGCCCTATCGATTAATGAGCAT